>NW_012267253.1:5912339-5921014 GCF_000151885.1 Dipodomys ordii | reverse complement strand
ATAATTTGTGGAGGGGAAGGGAAAAAACAAATCGTTTAAATAGGGATACAGGTGGACCCATTGCAACAATGAGACGTACAAGTCCTTATGTCGAAAAACAAACTTTACAATTTTGGTTGCAGGGGGAAGAGGGCTAGGTGGGGGGGGGGAGGATGGGATGGGAAAGGGAAACAAAGGAGGCTACAATGCTTGCTAAGAAATGTACTCATTATCTTGCCCATGTAATTGTAACCCCTCTGTACAGTATTTTCACAATAAAAAAAGAGATTTTTTTTCTCTCTCCCAGATATTCTCTTGGGCCCCTTTGTGAACTCCATGCTGAAGACTCCAGGGCTCTGGAGGGACCCATCTGGATCTATTGACACCAGGATCCCAGTCATATAACTGACTGTGCATTGTGGATTCCCTTACTTACCTCAGGCCTGGCCTCGAAGCCCCTTTTACAAGGCACATTCAAGTATTTATTCACCCCTGCCCACAGACAGACCCTACAAACCAGCCAGAAAAACAAGCCAGGAAAAAACCTTCAGTTTTGGCCACAGGAACTTCACTCACATGTCAGCCTAAGCCCGAGGCGCCAGCTCTGCCCACAGGATACCCAGAGGCGGTAACCCTGTTTGGGCCAAGTCCCTGGACTCTGAATTCAATATGTTCATCAGAGAACTGGAGCAAAGTTGAAAAACACCTGGTACAGTTAAGCCAGTCCTGTGTCACTAGATAAGACTGGACGTGTGTCTCTCCCACCTACTCCAAGAGCTTCATTTGGCCACACGTTTTGTAAGTAGCTCATGCACTTCTAGGCACTTGTTTCTTCTGGTGATGTAAGATCTAGGTCTTGTCACTGTGTCAGTTTAGTGTCTTCCTTTGAGTGCTCCTTTCTCTACCGCACCATAATCCTGAGTTGCTTCCTCCTCCCTCGCCACCCCAGAGCCCAGCTCTGCACCCATTTTCATGACTTCCAATTAGCAAATCTTCAGAGATTCCCTAACTCTATGGTAACAGATTTGGAGCTGGAATTCCCTTTGGAGCTCTTTTAATGCTGCCCCCATCCCTCCCGCCTCCCCCTCCCCCCCCCACACACACTGAGTATCTCTTCCCAGCTACCTCCTGTTTGCCCTGTATACCACTTCTATCTTCCAGATGAGGCTTTCAATGGTCTACATCCACAGCAGACCCCCATCTGACTTCATAATCTCTCCCATCTCACCTAGAATATTTCTCTGTGCCTGGGTCTATCTACATCTCCCCAAAGATACTCATCCCCACATGTGTGCGAGCACACACACACACACACACACACACACACACACACACACATCCCAGTTCCTCTACTCAGGACAGCCTTCCTGCTGTCAGCAATTCTTCTCTCAACCCTCAAGCTGATCTTGTTTCTCGTTGGATTAGACCATTTCACAGCAATCTCTGTGTGAAGAATATACTCAAGAAATAAATGTAAAAAATATACTCCTCACTCATTATCTTGCCCATGTAATCGTAAACCCTCTGTACAGTATTTTCACAATAAAGAAAAAAAGAAAAAAATATATATATACTCCTCAATAAATAAATGTCTCTAATAAACCTGGTGTCAGGGCCCCCACATGTTAGAAGTCTCTGCTCTGGCCTTCATCTATCCCTATCCTGTAGAGTGATGGTCCTGTGGAACCAAGTTAGTGCACCTATCTTGAGTTTACGGCCTTCCTTTCCCCTGTATGGACCATGCACTTTGGAATTCCTTCTCAAACAGCTTTGAGCCTATTCCAGGGCCCATGGAGACCATCTTTCTGAACTGTCTTTCTGAGGACAAGGTGACAGAAGTGAGATACCTATTTACTAAAATATGGGCTTGTGAATGGAGCTTGGTCACTTGGGTGAAGTATTCTCAGGCATAGTTGCAGACTCCCTTCTAGCTACCTACTTGGATGAAATCACCAGAGAAAGAGCAAAGCACGATTTGGAGAGCAATTTGGCATAGATAAAATTGTCAGCCCTCTAAATCCACAATGTACCTGAGCATTTGACCTAACCAAGCCAAACTATGGTCTTCCTTTGCTTAAATTCATCTAAGCTTCTGTCACTTATAACCAAAATTTACTGTTGAGTATGATGATCATAATGAGATGTTGATGACAGCCAACCATTGGTGAACAACCATGAATAGCCTAGGCATGCTGCTTTGCCTGTGTTAGTTTTTTCTTCAACTACCTCAGGAGGAAGTTGTTATTATTCTCTATGAGAAAACAGAGCTTCAGAAAAGCTATGCAACTTGCATGAGTTCATAATGTTCAAACCCAAGTTTGTTAGATGCCTAAAGCTGTGTTCTTACCAGCTAAGTTTGTGTTTATTGACCACCAACAGCAGGAAAGGCATAATGCTGAAGCAGGGAACAGGTAGACACAGTGGCCTAAACTGAGCTCTGGAACAGAAAGAGAGAGCAAGAGCAGGGTGCACAAGATGTACCACCTGCCAATCTGTCAAAGGAAGAAGAGACGGCAAAATGATCCTTCTCAACCATGTCTTTCTCTCTAACCCTGGTGGAAGCTTCCTGCAGCAAAGCTTTTGGACAAGAGACAAAATTGTGAATTCTAGCAGTGTTTGTTTTCTTTTAAGCACATATGCAGAGTTTCACACATGGCCATCTAGTCATATCCTGACAATGGGCAGAGGCCTATGAAGTATAGATAGCTCTTGAAGGTGGTCAAGTGCAAATTTTCACCACCTGATACTGAGCACATGCAGGAAGCCGTAGCCATGGTCCATATTTGAGCCCAGGTTCTAATCACCTGATGAGTGATTAAAATCACTCAACTTCAATCCGGCCTTGACAAGTGGAAAAGGGAAGCTGCAAATGTAAAGAGGACCTTGGCTCCTAAGTTTCTTAGGATCACATGTCTAGTTGTAAGATCAGCCACCATGTCTCTCCCACAGGGAGAGCAGTGCAGGACCAAAAGGTGTTCTGAATTAGCATGAGAAGGTGTGCATGAAGTGCAGGGTAGCAGGGCTGTCATAAAGGTTTATTGCTGCAAGTCCGCACGGGAGAGCAGCAAGAGACAGACTCCGCTCTGCCATGTGAGAAACGCTCTCATCCCATTGTCACTGCCATAAAATCTTTATAGACCAGAGACCAGACCTCCTCCACTGTCAAGTCCTCAGTGTCACTCACCAAACACTCAGGAGGCATGAAAGGCTTTTCCATTTGCAGGTGTGGGTTTCCAAAATCCTCCAGAAAGGTCAACTGTCATGCTAGAATAATCTTCTTTGTGCCTCTTGAAAGGAAAATTCGCTCAAGTTCAAGTTCAAATGATGCTCCCCAATCTTCCTTTGCAAGGGAACATATGTATTATAGTGGGCCACTGGCCTTTTCTACTGCAAGAATCTATCTCCGGATTAACACAGTGGAGGAGAAATCGATTCCAGCCTACAGGGAATGATTACATAGCTCCTCTTTTGTTCCTGTATTCATTAGTATTTTTGAGCATTTTGTGAGGGGGTGGCTAGACTATTAAGGAAGTAACCGTGGAGAGAAGACATGACATCAGACAGGCATCTATTTAAACCTCAGCTAATAAATTACTTTTGGAATAATCACATTTCAGTATCCATAACAGACTGTGATAGAGGTTATGCAGGAAGCCTTCAGGGCCTCAAAGTGCAGGTGGAGGGAAGGAGAACCACATAGGCCTTGTGTCCTACTGCCCAACTGCCACTACCTTATTGGAAGGCTTCTCATTGGGAATTCCATGTAGAGGAAGACTGTGATAATCAAACAGTTAAAGAGCTGGGGATACATTCTGACAGAGAACCATGTGTGCAAAGGCCCTGTTCCAAAGAAGGTGCTTACAGGATCTTCCTTTCTTCCTCCTTAAAGGCAAAAGTAAGGTGCACAAGATACAAAAATACTCAAGCAGACACCTGTCAATTCTTGTCAAAGGAAGAGGAGAAGGCAAAAGGATCCTTCTCCAAAATGTCTTCTCCCTCTCCCTCACCAACTCTGATTAAAGGCTCCTCCAGCAAAGCTTTGCTACAAAGGACATAATGGTGAGCTCATAGTTTTAGCTCTTATATCAAAGGCTCTTGTGTATGGAGTAAGAGAGCAGTCCAAGCTCATCTTTTTATATGTGAATATCAGTTGTCATAGTAACGCTTCATGTGTTACAAAGACAATGTTTTCTTTTCCATTGATTTATTTTGATACCCTTGTCACAACTCAAATGACCAAAAATGTATGGTTTATTTCTAGACTTTTTTTTTAGTTGTGGTAGAGTTTGTTTGGTATTCAAGGCCTCATGCTTTTAGGTACAATATCACTTAAACTATGCCCCTAGCTTTTTTCACTTTAGTTATTTTTTTTCAGATAGGGTTTCACATTTTTGCCTGCCTCAGCCCACGATCCCCCTACTATTTAGCTGAGATTACAGACTTACAGGCTCATTTTGATTACACTGTTTATTAGTTGGAATGATGGGAGGGAGGTCTTTCTAACTCTTTTTCCTAGGCTAGCTTGGAACTACTACCCTCCTGATGTCTACTTATGAGTTTCTGGGATTACAGACCTATGTCACCATGTCTCATATCTACTTCTAGATTCTTAATTTTATTTCTTCAATCTATATGCCTATTCAACATTTGATTACTGTAGCTTTGTAGTATGTAGTGGTTTTGCTTTTTTCTTTTCTTTTCTTTTCTTTTTTGTACTGGGTTTAAAATCAAAGCCTCACATTTGTGTGGCAGCTTACTCTACCACAGAATCACAGCTTCAGCCATTTTTACAGCGGTTATTTTTGAGGACAAAGTCTCACTTCCTATCCAGATAGACCGTAATTCTCCTATATTTTGCTTCTAGGTGTAGCCGTGATAGCAGACACACACTGCCATGGCCTGGCTTCTTCTGTTGAGATAGAATCTTGCAAACTTTTCTGCCTGGGCTAGACTGGAACAGAGATCCTCCTGATCTCAGTCTCCTACGTTTCTAAGATGACAGGCATGAGCCATAGACACTTGGCTATAGTATTTTTACTATATATATTTAGTAAAAATAATATATATATATTATTTTTACTAAATTTGGTCTTCTTCAAATTGCTTTATTTTTTCTGTGTCCCTTGAACTTCCACATGAATTTTAAATAATATCTATACAGAAGCTATCTCAGATTTTTGGTAGGACTTATACTGATTCTATAGATTACTTTGAAGAAGCTGACATCTTATTAATGTTAAATCCTTCAATCCAAGAGAATGGGATGCCTCTCTACTTAAAGCTTCCTTAATTTCTTCCAGTGATGTTCTGTAATTTTCAGTATATACATAGTTTGAACTTATTTGAAATTAATTGTCAAGTATTTTATCTTTTGTAAATGCTATTGCAAATGGGATTTTTTGGGGGGGCGGTCAGTCATGGGACTTGAACTCTATGCCTGGGCACTGTCCCTCAGCTCTTCAGGTCAAGGTGAGTGCTCTACCTCTTGAGCCACAGTGCTACTTCTGGTTTTCTGAGTGGTTTATTGAAGATAAGAGTATCACAGACTTGGGGCTGGGAAGGTGGATCAGTGGTAGAGCGCTTGCCTTGCATGCCTGAGGCCCTGGGTTCGATTCCTCAGCACCACATAAGCAAAAAGAAAAAAGCCAGAAGTGGCGCTATGGCTCAAGTGGTAGAGCACTAGCCTTGAGCTGAAGAGCTGAGGGACAGTGCCCAGGCCCAGAGATCAGGCTCCACAACCGGACCCAAAAAAAAAAAAAGAGTATCACAGACTTTCCTGCCTTGGTTGGCCTTGAACCACGATCTTTAGATCTCAGCTTCCTGAGTAGCTAGGATTACAGGTGTGAGCCACCAGCGCCCAGCAGGAATTTTTGTCTTAACTATCATTTCTGATTTTCCTTGCTAGCATTATAAAAGTACAATTGGTTTTCACATCTTGATCTTATACCCTGTAACCATACTAAACTCATTATTAGTTCTAATAAGTTTTTATGGATTCCTTAGGATTTACTGCATGCAAGATGATACCATGTGAAAAGAAAGCTAGTTTTACTTTTTCCATTCCAATCCAGCCTTCTCTTTTTGTCCTGCTGAGACTCTCCAGCAAATGTTGGAGTAGACAGCTTTGTCTTGTTCTCCAGTCTTTCACCATTAAGTTGGTACTAAGTATAGACTTTTTGTATGTGGCTATAGGAGTTTCCTCTTGCTGCTGTAACTACTTATTGCAAGTGATGGCTCCAAACAACACAAGTCTATTTCCCGGTTCTTGTAAGTTAGATAGGCTTCACTGGACTAACTCAGAGCTTAGGCAAGGGCATGAAGCGACTAGGAGAGGTTCCATTTCCTTGCCTCTATCAGATTAAGGAAGCTCCTTCCTATTCCTATATGAATGTTTTCAATGTGATAGAGTGTTGAATTCCTCTTAAGATGATCATGTCAACATGATCGTAAAGACCATGTAGAAAGAAAAGAAGCCGAAAGGGAGCTGAGGGTATAGCCAAAGGTCCAGGATTCCACTGGCATGGTTAGTGTCGGGAAAAGCTCAGTGCACCTTTTCATTATGTGTTTGGACACATTTTGATTGATACAGGAAGGACAAGAAAATGTCCTTAATGTCTGAGATGGTATAATCACACTTTCTGCTTTTCCTAGCTCCAAGAAGGACGTATCTCAACTTCAGAGCCAGCTCTCACCCTTTGTGAAGATGTGATGGAATCTCACCTACTTTACTCTGTGCATGACAAGGAATGGGGTAGAAGTTGTTCCATCTTGGTAAGATATCTAGGCTTGACCTCACAGTAAAGGATAACAGTGAAATTCACATATGGTAGACTGGTTTTGTGATGAGTTTTTGGTGTGTGAAGATTTTGGGTGATAGAGGAGGCAGAGATTCATGGCCTTAAGGAGAGACATTTGAGCCAGATGCTGGTGGCTCATGCCTGTAATCCTAGCTACTCAAGAAGAGGAGACTTTTGTCTCTAATCTACAAAAAGCCAGAGTGGAAGTATGGCTCAAGTTGTAGAGCAAGTGTGAGGCCCTGCGTCCAAGCCCCAGTCTGTCTCTGTCTGTCTGTCTGTCTATCTGTCTGTCTGTCTGTCTCTCTCTCTCTCTCTCTCTCTCTCACACACACACACACACACACACACATCCCGTCGGCATCTTCCACATTGAGAAGGAGCTAGTTCTCTGCGCCAAGCTTTCCTACCACATTCTTGGAGCCACTTCTCCTGTGACAGGACCAGGAGACCCAAGTGCCCTGTTGGATGCTCACTTTTCTCTGGGATATTTATGTGGAAACTAAAGAAAATACTCCAGGGTCATTTTTTAATAAGTGCCAATCCCTCCTAGACTATCTGCAGCCATAAACATTTACATCTAATACCCCAAAGAAAACACTGATGCAGTCTGATGTGGGGGCAACAGCACACAGATTAGTCTAAACAAAAATCTGAGGGTGACAGTTCACTTTTTTCAGCATGAGGCTGCATTCACTCATTCTTGACATAAAAGTGCAATTTGCATATTCTTTTCAAGTCTGTTTAGCTGCAAACACATATGTGTTTGGGTCACAGAAATTTAAAATTTGTAAATTATTCAGAAACTACTGCCAAATTGTAATCAAGTGGTAGGAAAAACATTTTATACTGAATAGTTGTAAGTACAGAGGGAGAGCTTTCTTGGTCTTGGGAAGTATTTTTAAATATACTGATGCCTAATCATCTCAGAGAAAGCAGGAGGAGAAATGTTTACTCTCTTAGCAACAATTTAATATGGATGTTAGAGGTTTTATTTTCTGTTTATTGACCATTGCAGAATGGAATGATTTTAGTATTGTGACATTAAGTAAATAAGGTCCCTTCCAAGAGAAAACTAAACACTGTGATTAAGCTAACAGGAGTTTCTAATGCCATTCTAGAAACCATTATAAGCCCAGAGCCATAATTGCTAGGAAGCAATCCAGTGAGTGCAACAAATGCATGTATACTATACTTTTCAGATTATAATATTTAGTTCATTTATTTAGTTGCATCTTACCTTTGCTATTCATCTATCCATTTTCTCTTTTGTTTTGTGAATCAAACAAGTTTTGTTCCATGGTCCTAGCTTTTGCAGAGTAACTTGGGGTGTAAGGAAATTGTATATGGAAATAGAGCTGTCTCCAGAGAAATGAGTAACTATTCTATTTGGGGTTGGAGAGATGGGAGACACTGGTAGGAGTATTGAATGCAAAGAGAAAATAGAAGCATCTACTTCAGGATAGATGGACGGGTACTTAGTAGAAAGACCAGAGTTTGCAGATGATAAATATAGCCCATTGAAACTACACACTAATTATGATATATCTTCCATGGCCATAATCATAAGAGTTATACATAGATCGATACAAACAATCTCAAAAACAATAAGTCAAATGTTGTCTAACATCTAGTTCATTGTTTGTCTAGTAGCAATAATACTCTGAGAAGTGGGATCAGAATGGTGATTGGTGCCATATTTGAAATTAGGCTACTACAAATGGGAACATTCCTTCAATAGAACCAATCATAAACGGGAAACCAGACTGTGTGAACATCAAGGAAAACACAGCAAATAAAAGTTCATTACAGGAGGGGGGACCAAGATGGCGACGGGGCAGTAGGGAAACGCCACAGCTCTCTCCAACCAAAAAGAGAGTTCGAGTTCCAACGCTTAATCTC
>NW_012267253.1:5910809-5912289 GCF_000151885.1 Dipodomys ordii | reverse complement strand
TATAAGCCATACAGGTGAGATTTAAACACAAGTATAGACTATACACTTTGCAACCCACTAGGCTTTGGGACCTCTCTGCATAACATCAGAAGGCCAACAGAAACTCGAGGATCCACAGCAAAGTAGAGTAGATTCCTTTATGGATAAGGAAATAAACCCAGAGAGGCTGATGCACCCAAGGTCAAGGTGTCAATGAGGATCTGAGGCCAAGTCAGCCTCAAACTACGAGTCTCTTAGCTGTCTTATAATTGCAATTTGAACTGTTTACTAGAGGTTTCTTAACTTGAAGTGGCCATATCTTCACATCTTCCCTAGCTACCCAGTGCAGGGCTGGGCCTGTGCTAAACCAGCCTGGGTTTTGGATGACCACAAGTACTGTGAAATGTTCAGGTGTTGTGTAGACATAGGTGGGTCATAGCTCTCCTTTATTTATTTCAACCTACAGTTTTCTTATTATATGATCTGAATTGTATATAGAATAAAATATATGTAAATTTAAACTAGAGCAATGGTAAAGGGTTAACATGGATCTGGGGATGCCCAGGGCTAGTTGAAATGACTGGGCCATTCTCATGCCATAGACAGGTGTCTTGTTTCTCCATAAGTGGATAGTTCCCATGAGAGCTGTCACATAGTCCATGCTATGGAAAAACACAGCAAGCATCACTTCCCATGAAACTCGGCTGAACACAACCTCATACTCCCTGTGTGATTCAGAGGGCATTCCAGAGTAGTGCAGGGGCCTCTGGGACATCGTAGGAACAGCGTTGTCCTGCAGCT
Organism: Dipodomys ordii; assembly: GCF_000151885.1. Lineage (NCBI taxonomy): Eukaryota > Metazoa > Chordata > Mammalia > Rodentia > Heteromyidae > Dipodomys > Dipodomys ordii. The sequence goes on along the minus strand of NW_012267253.1, from coordinate 5,911,509 downwards.
TCCTGATGACATGAGCGTCGCAGGAATCTGATCTTAGTTAAGGAAGTAAGTGATCTCCAGTAATGAAGGATGAGCAGTGCTGGCCAGATGGAAGCAGCAAAACCAAGCAGAGCACTAGGATGCTCCCAGCTTGGCTGGGATGGGGGAGCTGTGACTAACCCATCCTCCTGGACTGCCTTCTGAGGGTGGTCCCAGCTGCTGTGGCTGCACTGGCCACCCCAGCCTCCGCATCACACTCAGCATCAGCCACTTTTTAAACTGTCTCCTAGATCTTGTGGTCAATCCTCTCTGGTCAGAGACATGTACACAATAATTTCTATCCCTAACGGGAACATGTGAGAGACTGCCCCATAGGATAAAAGCAAAGGGTGGCCTGAATTAAGTTGGAGTGAGCTATGGCCCCCTTCAGTCCCCAGGTGTGTGTGTGTGTGTGTGTGTGTGGTGTTTCATTTGAACTGTAGGCTTTGCACTTGATAGGCAGGTACTGTTCCACTTGAGCCACACAAGTCCTTTTTTTTTTTTTTTGCTTTTAGTCATTTTTTAGATAGAGTCTCACATATTTGCCTGAGGCTGGCCTCAGACTGCAAGCCTCATACTTGGACCTCCCTTGTAGCTATAAGTACAGGCCTGAGCTACCTCACTCAATCTAATTCTCAGGTCTTCCAAATTATGTATGCCTGCGAGGGTGAAACCAGTCACT
>NW_012267253.1:5904206-5909846 GCF_000151885.1 Dipodomys ordii | reverse complement strand
GTAACCCTCTGTATAGTATCTTTACAATAAAAAAAAAAAACATAAAAAAAAAAAAAGTTCATTACAGGGCTGGGAATGTGGCTTCGTGGTAGAATGCTTGCCTAGTATGCATGAAGCCCTGGGTTTGATTCCTCAGTACCACATACACAGAAAAAGTTGGAAGTGACGCTGTGGTTCAAGTGCTAACCTTGAGCACAGACAGGCTCAAAGACAGTGCCCAGACCCTGAGTTCAAGCTTCAGTATTGGCAAAAAAAAAAAAAAAAGTTCACTACAGTGAATTATCAAATAAAATTGGTGGGTAAGCCAAGCCCTCTCATCTGTAAGTATACTCATTCCTTCCTTTCATTCATTCACTCATTCACCATATTGAACACCTAATTGGCAAAGTACAACTTAAAACTGGAAAGTAGAAATCCTGTCTTTATTTTATGTGCTTACGCAAGAAAAAAAAATCAGGGTTAAAATTGCTTTCCAAAAGTCTTAAGACATTAAGAGGCGAAGTTTGATATAGGCAAAGTTATTTTGAGACCTCTGCCTGAAAACTCATGTGCATTTAATGGCAACTTAAAATTTTTCCTTCAGGCAAGGCTGTGGGATTTTCATTCCTGCTTTGTACTTGCTACAAAGGTGATTTACCATGCAGTTGCTGCTATGCATATTTATCATACATGCATATTATGTGCATTTCTGCAGGTAAACACTTTCTATCAACGGGACATTCAGAAAGAAATCATATTCAGATCGTTGCTTCAATTATGGTATCCAATATTCTTCCTAAAGAAGCCTTCCTTGTCTGGACACTCTTTGTAGCTTGTTTTACATATGACTTCAATTAGAACCATCAGTGCAGAGGGAATATTTGGAAGCCCTTTCAAAAGGAAAAATAAATAAAAGGCCATACAAAAGTGTGTAGGAAGATGTAAAATGTCTTTATTTGCTGATACCATAGTCATGTATATGGGAATTCCGAAAGAATCTACAATAAACTATTAGAACTAATTTGTGAGTTAATACAAAATGAATCCATAAAATTGTAGGGGGTTGGGGTAGGTTTATATTTTTGCCAGTACTAGAGCTTGAGCTCAGGCCCTCATGCTCTTGCTTGGCTTTTTTTTCTCAAGGCTGGCATTCTGCCACTTGAACTACAAATCTACTTCTGGATTTTTGCTGGTTAAGTGGAGATAAGGGTCAGAATTTGAACTGTGATCCTCAGATCTCAACCTCCTGAGTGGCTAGGATTACAGGCATGAGCCACTGGCACCTGGCTCATAAAACTGTATTTCTATAAAATAGACACACAAAAAATAGAGACTATAACATTTTAAGCTCTGTACCATTATAATAACATTAAAAATACTGAAGTGGCACTGTGGCTCAAGTGGTAGAGAGCCCAGGCCCAGAGTTCAAGCCCCACAACTGACAAAAAAAAAAAGAAAAAATAATTGGCAATAAAGTAACAAACACATGCACTAAAAATGCAATAGCCACATGAAAATCACTAAAAGAAGTTTAAAAAAATGAGACAGGCAAGCTTAAATGGCTTGGAGGACTCAGTATTAAGACACTAATTCTCCCTGTGATGATACAAAAGTTCAAGGAAATCTCAGACAAAATCCTCAAAAGTTTGTGATTGCTGAAACTGACAAGCTAATTCTAAATGTTATAAGAAAGTACAAAGAACCAAGAATTTTGGACAGCTACATTGGAGAATTTACACTAGTACTGAAGACTTTTATTTACCCAGAGAACGCATTAGGAGAATGAAAAGGCATTTCCCTGACAATATTGTGTAAGTAGGAAAAAGAGACACATATCTAAAATCTAGGAACACTGGCATATCACTAATATCTATTTCATAGAAATATTATAATATTAAATTAGGAAATGTACATAACATGTTTAAAAGAGTGACTGGTACATGACAATAAATGCAGATGTTTACATGGTACTTATTATAGTCTAAATACTAAGGTGTTCATTGTTCTAAGTGATCTAGTCTTAACACTCACTTGATTGTTCTAGATGCTCTTCTGAGACTAGTGTTATGAGCTGTTAGTGTTATAATCTGGTTTTAAAGCTATAAAAGCAGATGCCAAGTACTATTATTATAATGTTTGTCCCAGAGAGTTAATTAATCCTGCCCAGGTTATATCTTTACTCAGGCCCTGGTTCAGAACTCAAACAGTGGAACTTAACTCCTCAGTCTGCTCTATGCTATTATGAAACTGCAATATTGGAAGAGATCCACATGCGAATTGATTTAAAATAGAGTATTCTCCATCCATTTTCAATGCCAATGCAGAAATAGATAACAATGAAACTAGCTACATGTTACTGGGTATTTAACTACACAATAGACAGTATTGTAAGCATTTTTATAGCTATTATCTTTTTTTGGGGGGGGTCCGGTCATGGGGCCTGAACTCTGGGCTTGAGCACTGTCCCTAAGCTCTTCAGCTCAAGGCTAGTGCTCTACCACTTGAGCCACAGCGCCACTTCCGGCTTTTTTCTTTTTGCTTATGTGGTGCTGAGGAATCGAACCCAGGGCCTCGAGCATGCAAGGCAAGCGCTCTACCACTGAGCCACCTTCCCAGCCCTATAGCTATTATCTTGATTGTTCTTCCTAAAAATTTAGGAACAAATTACTATTATTATTTGCTTCTAGATAAAGAAACAAGGCACAGAGGCCAGCTAGCTTGCCTCACGTCCCATAGCTGTCCTGGCAGAGACTGGGATCTTGGCACTCTGACCCTCACTCTTACCATACTTCAGCCATTCACACACACATGGGCACTCCATTGTACCTTCTTCAGCCTCCCCTTCTTAAAATGGTTCATTTGCCTCACCTCCCAATTACTCCTACACTACCATTTCCATGTTTCTCTCATGTCCTACATTGGATGCATAATCAAGATTTGTCTACTTCCAGATTGTATATTAAATCTACCCACATTATTTCCTCTTCCCTGGCAGCACCTCCAGTTTGAGCCAAGTCATTTCTTGCTATGACAATCACAATCATTACCATAAGGATTTTAGTTCTCATTGTCTGCTCACATCTGCTCTTTTTTATATTAATATATATATATATATGTATGTATGTATATATATATATTTTTTTTTTGTCGGTCGTGGGGCTTGAACTCTGGGCCTAGGTGCTGTCCCTCAGCTCTTCAGCTCAAGGCGAGCGCTCTACTACTTGAGTCACAGTACCACTTCTGGCTTTTTCTGTTTATGTGGTGCTGAGGAATGGAACGTAGGGCCTCATGCATGCAAGGCAAGCCCTCTACCATTGAGCCACCTTCCCAGCCCTATTATATTTTTTATTTAAAGATACTGTACAGAGGGGTTACAATTACATGAGTAAGGGAATGAGTATATTTCCTCTTGAGCATTGTTACCCCCTCCTTTGTTTTTCCCCAGCCATCCCTTCCTTCCCCACCTCCCCAACTCCTCTCTCCCCCTCTTCAACTTGTAAAGATTATTTTTAACATAGTCCGTTGTACATCTCATTATTACCATGGGTCAGCCAGCATCCTTGTTTCAGCATTTTGTTATTTCCCTTCCCCTCCCCAAATTATAAAAATGTATATACAAGATCTACTCCTAAACAGCCACTAAGAAAACCCTTTTAGGATCTTTAAGAGGCTTTAAAAAATCATTTTTATTTAAAAAAAAACTGGCTTAAAGTAACTGCAAGTTTCTGCATTACAATTCACATAACTTCTATACACCTTAACCTGCCCTACATGGACTAGCCACTGCCACCATCACCTCCACCCACCCCTACCCCTACCCTACATGGACTAGCCGCTGCCACCATCACCTCCACCCACCCCTACCCCTACCCCAAGGCTCCTCTCTGTGCCTGCCGCATCTCAAACTCTCTTCCACCTCTGGGACTCCACACACTCACCAGGGTGGCTCCTTCCAGTACAAGTCATGGAGCTGATACTAACTTTCAGGCTCAGCTAGAATGTCATCTTCACAGAGAAAACATCTGTGGCCACCCAGTATAAAGCAGGCATTCACAAGCCCCCGTTCTGTTTCTTAGGCATCCACACATTCTCTTTCCTTCACAATGTCATTCTTCCAGCCAGCCAATATTAGTCGATCACTTATGACATGTCAAACTGTCTTTAAAGAAGACAACAGTGAATGAAACAAGGCTGGCTAGAGATTGTAATTACTTATTTGTTTATGCCATGGAATAATTCATTTAGGTAATAAATGATCATAATGATGATTATTATGAAGAATAAATTATGAATGAATAATTTTTGTTCTAGCTCTATAAATACAGAAACCCCAAGAAGGAAAACGTGATTTTTTTTTCCTTTCCTTGGTTCTCAAAGCATCTTAATTTATGTGGTCCAATGTGTAAGACTCAGTGTCTTAAGACTCAGATACTGGTGGGTTTCTGAGCAAGGGGCTAATATCAGGCAAGGAGAAGAAAGAATGGAAGTGGTATTTGCAAAGGAAACTGAGGAAACTCCCAAACATAGAATCTAGTGTGGATGGGGGTTTCTTCTGGAAGTACAAAGCAGGTAACTCCAGCTCTAAAACAAGCCATGCTGGTGAAATTGATAAGAAATCTGGAGGTTGGTAAGAACAGTGGGGGTGGGGGAGGTGGAGGGAGGTGAGGGACACTGCCCAGCCTCTAGGGAGATGGAGGTGTGAGGACAACCACAAGACTGTAACAATGACTGACTATATGAAAACCGCCTCCAATTTTCTGACCACAAAACCTCCAGATTTTGGTACAATCCATGGGAAAGGAAATGACCTTGGGAACTACTGCAGACCTTTGCAAGGGCAGGAGTGGGGGGTTGGGGGGGATGGGGAAGAGGGGGACTTCACACTTAAGTGGCACAGAGTGATTCATGCCAGTTGTTCAATGTTAGCCTCTCCCTCTGGTCTAGAGGTCAGTTTGGTGTAATGGTGTGTAATCAGTCCCTAAAAGCACTTCTCCTCTGGGAGTTCAGTAAATGTTAAATGTGGGCCTTTGGAAAATACACATAAACATATTAGCATGAGTTACACTGAGAAGGAATCAGAGGTGATTTAAAAATAAAAATCAATTCACCAAAGTACCAATGCCCATACCTTTGACCTTGAACTTCTATTTCTAGAAATTGATGAGATATGTATCTTCATAAAGATATATGTGAGAAATTTTTTTATGTACAAGGTACATTTTGCAGCCCTTTTGTTATAGCAATGGATTGAAAACAATTCATATATGCATCATTAGAACACTTACTAAATAGTGAGAAATACTTTATAGCTGAAAGAAAACCCCTTATAGAATGAATATAAATTATTGCTAGGATATAGTAGAAAAGAAAAAACAGCAGAGAACAAGGTATGTTGTACGCTATGTATAAAACAAAAACAGAAAAACAAAAAGCAAAATACAGCCTATGGCAGAGCTCAGGGGGGCATCATAGGCTTAGCAAGCACAAGGCCCTGGGTTCCAGCTCCTAGGACCAAAAGATGGGGATAGGGTGGGGGAGGGTTGAGGAAGGGAGAAAAGAAGGGAGGAAAGAAGGGAGGAAGGAAGGAAGGAAGGGAGGGAGGGAGAAAGAGAGGGAGGAAGGAGGGAGGGAAGGAGGGAGGGAAGGAGAGAGGGAGGGAGG
>NW_012267253.1:5850784-5904116 GCF_000151885.1 Dipodomys ordii | reverse complement strand
AGGGCAGAAATGTAAGTATGTATGTTTATGAGTAACAAATCCCTGTCAGTCTCTTCCAGGGAGACCTGAATGGTTGTGGAATGAAGTAGAAGGGTGAACTTTTTCTGATTATGATTTTTCCCTTTTTGAACTTTTAATCATATTAATATATTTCCTATTTTTAACAGTTAAATGTATAAATAAAATCACTGCTTACCTTGGTTTCTCTCTTTTTTTAAAAAAAGTTTCCTATAAATGAAAGAGACTACTGATATTTTTTTATTTGTCTTAAAAAGATAAAAGAGGCAATTGGTTGACTCAGCCTCACTGATGCAAAGTAAAGTCTAATTCAAAAGGGAAAAGGAAAACTCTCTATGATTTCACCTGGAAATGCATTTTGAGGTGCCCCTTTGAATTAAGGATGTGAACCCAAATATGGCAGAGTCTTTTCATCAATTGAGCCAGTAATAAAACTCATATAAGAGACTATACAGTGTTTTTTTTAAGTGTCCCATGAAGTTCTCTAAATAAAAGTGGTTTAAAAATCTACTATTGCAGTCTTCTCTTTAGACATTATTGTCATCGACATCTGTTTTTTAAAAGAAAACAGCCTCCACACTGGGAATACTGCTGAGCTCTGTCAAAGCTACTTATAGGGATGAAAATCTCTAAGTCTGGGGCCGTGAACTGCTACCAGGTGCACAGCAGAGGCTGGCCCAAGCTAAGCAGCACAGTCCACACAAATAAAATCACTGTTTGCAGTAGGTAGGGAACCAGGTGCTTGTAGAAGCTTGGTGCTTTCAAGATTCTTTACTAGGTAATAAACACACACCCCAGATTGATGATCCTAGCCCAAACATCCACAAAATGCATCTCTGTCATTCCCTCATACCACCTGCCCCATGGGCTCCAGTCTTCAGAGCCTTCCTAATTATCCCACCCTTGTTGGACCCTATTACATGTTGCCTGAATTTGATAATCAGCTGGTAATAATTCAATTAAGTTCCCACTACAGAATATGTGAGCTGGGAGCTTGGGAAGGGGAAAGAGAGGAGACACTGAGGGATAACTTCATTTTCTTCACTTGGTACATAAAGAAACAGAGTCCAATGGAGTATAAATAACTTGTCTAATGTCAGCCATCAAGATAGTGGCAGAATCTGTTCTCTTGGCACAGTACCTCCCGCCAGGCGGTAGGAGGCTTTCAAATCCTGGTGGCCATACCAACAAGCAGGAAGATGTCAAAAATTCCTTAAGTTCTCTGAGTTGCAGCTTCTTCCTCATCCAAAACATTAAAATACAGAAGTTCAATGTCAGTTTGAAGAGACGACCTGAAACTTAGGTGTTTGGCAAATATGAATTTCTCATCCTGGTTCAACTTATTACAAAAATGGATCCTGTTTATTTGCCAAATGGAGATGAACCCTAAGGTCCCATTTCAGCTCAACCTTCAACAGAAAGTGCTAGAAAGTGTTTCATGATGTTGATTGACTGACTGATTAACATCAGTTACCCTAACTGGCTTCCAGGTTTTGCCTCTGCTTAGAAGCATAAGGCTGCTACCATCCTCAGATTTGCGTTTTCACCTGATAACCTGCTGTCCCTGCCCTGCATATTTTTGTCCCTGTTGATGGGGGGGGGGGAATGGAGGAGAGAGCTGATTCAGCTCTTAGACTAGGAGTGATCAAGAGTTTCACTTGTCAGAGGAAAGCCATGGACAGGTGACTAGGAGTCTGTGCCATGTGGTGGAGGTCAAAGGGCATTCTCGGCTTAGGGGTAGAGTCTCAAGACTTGAGAAGGCAGGTGGCAATTGGAAAAAGGATGGGAGAAATACAGTCTCCCTCTTCATAGCTCCCCTACCCGCTGCCTCTTCCTGTCAGTCTACACCTGGTGAACCAGGAAGTAGAAGGACCCAAAATCCATCCGTATTTTCAGCATTCTGACCCCTTGTCGCTCCAGCCTGTTCCCCATCCACCTGGTGATTGTCCCAAAGGCAACAGTGAGTTGAACATTCCCAGTTCTTTTCTAGGCAAGAGAGGACAAATGAGAAAACAGGGAAGAAAAGGAAGACAGAAACAGATACACTACCTCCCAGGCTGCACTGAGGAATAAATGCAATTAAATAAGATGACATATGAAAATACCTGGCACAGTGTGTAGTGTGGGCTCAATAAAGGGTAACTGTTGTTGTTATTATTATTATTATTGATAAAGTCCTGAATAGTGAGAATTTTTAATAGGGCTTTTAAAATATAACTGAATGGTAGAATCCTTGTTTGAGGCCCTGAGTTTGATCACCAGTACTACAAATAAAATAGAAAGTAGAATAAAATAAGTAAAACAGAATAAACTTTTTAAAATGCACAAACCTTCCAGGAAGGCTGAATTTTAAAAAATAAATAGTGATTTTTTAAAAAATGTTGGCAAGGGTGTCAATTGCTGATACAGCCATTCTGGAAAAGTTTGCAATTTCTTATAAAACTAACCACACAATTACCACTTGCTCCAGCAATTATACCCCTAGCCATTTTTCCCAGAGAAATTAAAACATTTTATATTTATACAAAAGCATGTGCACTAAACGGTATTTTTCTTTAAGCATTTAACTGTCTTCTCCCCCTGCCCAATGAAAACAGTGCTCTTTAAATTGTGAAAATGTGTGTATGTGTTTGTTTGAATATACATGTGAGTATGAAATACTTATTTCTATAGTAACAATTCTAAGAACATGTTTGCAGGTGCTTAAATACCGGATTATTTATTTTAGCACCATTTATTACAGCAAATGATTTGATGCAACTCAAATATCCATCAATATGGTAGTGGTAAGTAAATTATAGTATAGTCATTAGTTGGAATGCTATGCAATGTTAAAATAAAATCAGGAAGCTCCTTTTGAACTTACACAGAAAAATTCCAAAGACATATTGTTAAATTTAAAAAGAAAGCAAAATGAAAGAAAATGTGTATAGAATGAGACAATTTATATTTTTTAATTATTTGGATATTATTATGGTTTGCATGTACAATATCCCTTTTATGTTGAAGGCTCAGTCTCCAGCTGGTGTCTCTATTGAGATGACTGGAGGATTCTAAGCTCATCAATGAATTAATCCATTATCAAATTCACAGCTGAATGGCTGTTAGGAGGTGGAGTCTAGTTAGAGTACATGGGCACATGCACTTGAGATGTATCTTGTCCCCTGACTCTTTTTTCTTGGTCAGTTGTGGGGCCTGAACTCTGAGCCTGAGCGCTGTCCCTCAGCTCTTCAGCTCAAGGCTAGCGCTCTACCACTTGAGCCACAGCGCCACTTCTGGCTTTTTCTGCTTATGTGGTGTTGAGGAATCGAACCCAGGGCTCATACAGACAAAGCAAGCACTGTACTACTGAGCCACCTCCCAGCCCCCCCCCCTCTTGTTCTGTCACTTGTTTACTGGCTGCCATGAGGTAAGCAGTTTTGAAACACCATGCCTTTCTGCTGTGATGTTCTTCCTTGCCAAAGCAATGGAGCCAGGCTGATTGGACTGATGTCTCAAACCTTGAGCCCAAATGAATCTTTCCTTAAGTTGTTTTCCTGAATATTTTGTCACAGGGATGGTACACTAACACAGAAATGTTTTTATAGAAATCTCTTGTAATTAATATAAGACTCTCAGAACAGCTAACAACATTGTTGCAGTTGAGGGGAGGAGAGAGGATCACAGGTTTGATGCAGGGAGCCGGCTTCACTGTAAATCTTTGTACACTTTTGAACCATTTGACTAAATTACCTCTTTCATGTATTAATTTAGTCTGGTAACTTACAGTTGGCAAGCCAGCTGTATCTGTCATTTATATTTAACAAAGTTTGCCTCAGTCCTTTGGCAGTGTGTTACGCCTTCATCCAGCACCTGCAATGCGTTCAGAGCCGGGGTGGAGTGGGGTGGAGAAGCTGAGTGAGTCAGGGTGCACAAATAGATGCTTACGATCAGGTGGGTTGAGGGAAGTCTGCAGGGGCAAGGGAATGATGGAATGGCTGGAGGAGTTATGGAGCGGGTTCTGGAGGAGTTGGCATTTCAGCTGAGAGCTAATCATCCAGAGATCCAAGACTCAAAATTGGAGGAGGAGGGTGGATGTAAAGAAGAAATAGAGTCATAGGATCAAGAGGTGCTTCAGAGTATTTAAATTCCAACTTCCCAAGGAAGTTTCCAGTGGCTGCTTTACAATTCATGCCTTTAGATTTTTTTCCAACTGTATTCATTTTCCAATCAAGTAAGCAAGAAGCATATATCAAGAGGAGCTTTCTCATAGCCCAGGCCACATATACTAAAGAAAAATGTGTGTGTGTGTGTGTGTGTGTGTGTGTGTGTGTGTGTGTGTGTGTGTGTATGCATGAGTGTGTGTGTATGCATGAGTGTGTGTGTGTGTGTGTGCATGTTTCACAGCCACTTGACACTTTCCACTCTCTACCCAGCACTTCTTTTCTTCCCCTGAATTTTTAATTGCCAGGTAGCTACAGAGCTGAAGGTTAGCTGCTTTGCCACTGCCCTGTGGTTCTGTCTATCTGCTTTTTGTCACCGTCTTTCCTAAGTCTGAGGGACAGAGCCCAGACCCAGGATCTTCATCCACCTTCAGGCCTGGGTGAGAGCTGTGTTTGGAGGACGCAAGCCTCTGCTTTGGATCTTCAAAACAGCTGGGAGATGTTTCCTTGTCACCCTCAATGCTTCCTGGTCAGGTCATATCCGTATGGTCGGGTTTGGGTGAGGGCTTCTAGCAAGTAACAGACAGCAGTCCTCATGGTATCTTCCCACAGTGGGAGAGAACTAGAGAGCTCTCTGGAGTCTCTTTCAGAAGGGTGCTAACCTCATTTAGGAGGACTCCCCTTCCATGGAGCCCTTCCATTGCCTAAAGGCCCTACTTTCCCGCTGGGGGCTAGAATTTCACCATGAATTTGGGAGAAACACCAATTTCAGTGCACTGCATTTCTATCTTCCAAAACAAAAGATTAGAGGAGAGATTTTTAGAAAGAAGCAAAGGGAACTCCCAGTGAAAGACAGATCTCGACCAACCTGACAAGGGTTCTTGATTCTGTTATAACCTCAGCCAGTATGCACTTACTGTGTGCCAAGCACCATAGCAGGAACAGTCCTGGAAGTATGTGGCTATTTCCACTTTACAGACAAGGAAGCTGGGGCCCAGAAAGGTTATGTAACTTGTCCAAGGTCATTCCACTGGTTAGGAAGCAAATTCTGAGTCTTAAACCCAGTTATGAGCCGGTTTTTAACTCCATTTTTCAGCCTAGTTTAAAGCCTGAGCTCTAGACTCCCAAAATAGAGTGCTTCTAATTTTAAGCTATTGCTATCAGTCTGATCCTTCTGTGTATCAGTGTCAGATTGAATTGCATTCTCCCTCTGTCTAAATATGCACGGATTCAGTTGCCTCTCCTAGGGTCCCCTGCGAGTCTCACTTTCGTCACCTTAGATGCTGACTCCATACCTATCCATCCTATCCCAGGCTGAGTCTAAGCCTGGGCATCCAGGGGGAAAATCTTCTAGGAGGCAATGAGACTCTCCTGAACTCTTGAAAACAAAATCAATTAAAATATATTTTTTTTAAGTACAGCCATGACAGGCCACATTTGAGTGAAAAATGGGAGTAAGGGGAGATAAAGAGGAACAGGGAGAGAAACTCTTTACTGACCGATATAGAATTCAAATCTTTGTCCAAGTAACAAGTGGGGAAGCACAGGGGAGGTGGGGAGTTGTCTGAAACTTCCGTTGAGGCAGGAGCTCTGGGAGAGAGAATGGAGTAGGAGCATGCTTGAGACAGGACTCACTCAGGCTCATCATTGTCCTTGAGAGACAGTCACCCCGTGATGACATTCTCAGCCCTTCCATTCAGCTCACCAATATACCTGTTCCTAGGCATCCAAACACCCTCCTTCCTTGCCAGGGCCCCACACCCACGTTTGTCACCTACATCTTCCAGGAACAAAATAGGCACACATGATACCCTGTCTGCGGAGGAGTCAGATAAGGCCATGAGAATGCTCCCCCGCAGCGACTTGTGAGAGGTCTGACAGTGTGGGTGAATGGCTGGCTGAAACCAGTCCTCACTCAGCATCTCAGTTCCAGGCCAAGGGTGGAGGGAGGATCCTGCTTGACAGATAGCTGCCATCTGCACAGGCCTGCCACTGAGGAGCGAGAGAGCGGCTAGGCTTCCGTGTACCTTTCAGACCACACTCAGCCCTGGCTGGGACCCTGCAGGACTGCAACTGGGAATGTCTGAATCTTAGAAACTTCTGCAGATAACCTAGGCCAGACTAGTTCCAGCTTGGCTGCAAGAGGGGCTGGGAGCTGAGCAAGTGCCTGGTTGCTCTCCTAGAGCATCTCTAGCCATGAAACCCTGAAGTCCTAGCTCATCATCTAGGGACAGCCAGAAATGACTATTAGGAGTCAAAACAGATATGGTGACCGGATGAGCCTCCAAGCTAGGAGGAAGATGTGAAAAAGAAAAAAAAATGCAGCTTTACAACTATGAGCTAAGCAGATATGATGTGCCAAGCGCTGATGGAGAATCAGGTTTCTCATTGCGCAAAGCAGCACCTGGAACACACACTGTATTATGGAAGGTACAATACAAGAAAGGCAAGGCCCTGAGAAAGAGGCTTCGTGCCTGAGCTACGAGGAATCACATTGCTAATACATATGAGCTGGGTCTTAGGGAACAGAGAATTCTCTCAACAAATGGAGGGAGGGAGGAAATTACAGAGAGCAGCACCAGGAAGAGCAATGACAAAGGACAGGAAAACTGTGGAGGCAGGTCAGGAAAAGAATGGCCAATCAGAAAAGATGAGTAGGAGACATAGCTGGCCTGGGAGGTGGGCAAAAACCTCAGAGGGCATTGTATGTCACATTTAAGTGTGGATTTTCTTTGATGCAAAATGCAGGCTATCAACTGTTCATATGAAGCCAGGCACTGGTTGCTCATGCCTGTAATCCTAGCTACTCAGGAAGCTGAGATCTGAGGATCATTGTTAAAGCCAGCCTGGGAAGAGTCCCTGAGACTCTTTTCTTTAATTAATCAGCAAAAGCCAGAAGTGGAGAGGCTCAAATGGTAGAATGCTAGCCTTGAGTGGAAAAGGCTAAGGGTCATTGTGTAGGTCCTGAGTTCAAGCCCTAATACCAGAAAAGGAAAAGTTTATATGCAGAAGTACAGTATGTTGAAGGAGGTGGCCAGTGACAAATGGAGATCAATGATCAAATACCATTATATCTAGATAGGTAGTAGGAAAATATGATACAGGAAGGAACCTCATATCCCTCCTTCAGTAGTGTCAGAGGCTCAAACCTCAGATTTCAAAATGACCAAGTATGTCCTTAGGTGGTTCCTGTGTGACACCTCCAAAGGTTCAGGAGTTCGTGCAACAGGGTAGACCTTGAATATTCTGGCAAGAAAGCCTAGAAGGACTTCAGCCTGAAGAGGACCCAACTTTCCTGCCAGGTGGATGACAGCAGGAGACCCCAGCAAGAATCCCCGCTGCTTCTCTATCAGCAGCGTCAGTCCCCCACCCAGCCAGCTTCTGTTCTGACAGCAAAATTTTGCTATATGGGGGCCTAAATTTAACCTATTGTAAGTGAAGAGGGAAAAGAAATAAAATTGTGGAAGATCACAGAATAAACAGGTAAAACACGGCACTCGATGGTTTTCATAATGATCATCAGGAAGCAAAAATTTCATTCAAAAGAAGGAATCCACGATTTCACAGTATTTATTTGGGGAAAACGACTATGGATTAAAACGTTGTCTCTCTCTTATTCCCTCTCACCCCTGCCCGCCCAGTCAGTCGTTTGCTTGACTATGCTTAAGAGTTGTTGGATCCCTTGGAGGAATAAAATAATTCTGCATCAGATTGAAAGCCATTTATTTCCCTTCTCTCCCCTCTCTCGGATGTCTGAGGCCCCACCGCAGCAGACCTGAAATGGGCGGGGGGGGGGGGAGATACTTGAGGCATGTGGGCATCTTCTCCTCACCACCAGTGGCCAACGTCCCCCACACTCCCCCTTTCCATTCCCTTCCCCCGTGAATGACAGATTCCTCTGTCCGGGTCAGGTTTCCAATCACCATAGAAACAAACTGGAGGCAGTTTCATTAATCATTTAGAGCCCGAGAAGTCTAGGTCAGTCTGATTGCAGCATATAGGGTATCATCTCCGGGCCACATGGGACTCAGTCGATTTGAATTAAAAAAGATTAAGCTGCCCTGGGCTGCCTGGCCCCATCAGTTTAAGTTCTCATGTAACAGTGGTCTCTGGAGCCATATGGATTAGTGAGTGAAGCTATGCATTTATGTGGCAGGATTCGGTGAAACATTAGATGGGTGCAGGTGTCTGAGGGGGAGAGGACAGGGATCGCATGCAGTTTTTTCTAATACTTGTTGCTGTTCTTTTGAAACTGGAAACAATAACTCAGTTTTATTTCTCCAGTGACAGTTACCGCTCTTGCTGACCATGAAATGGTACATTTGTTACCCCAGGTTTATGGTTCACAACAAAATAGGTCTGCGTGGAGCCCAGAAATGGCCATGGCCCATATCTGCTCCAGGGTGACGGGTGAGAATGCTGACAATCTTTTTTTTTTTTTCCTTTTTCCTTTCCTATGGAGTGGTAAGAAATGTCTCAAATAAATATTGATGACATTTTAGTTTTGCTTGAATCAAGATTTATGAGCCCCAGGAAATTGACTTAGAGGCAGCTACAAATCAATGTGGTTCTAAAGGAGTTGGATGGGGATCCCTTAAAATGAGCCCTTCCAGTCCCTCCAGAGTACCAACCTTATTTATGGGCCTCTCTGGACTTCAAAGAAGTTCTGTAACTTAGGCCAGACTGTTTTATTGCTTCGCAGAGCTAAGATGTTTCAGGGGAAGATGCAGGTTACAGAGTGTGAGGGAGCTTCTCACGGGTGGTGGGCAAGAACTTTCTGCATATTGAAACATTGATCTAAAGCTTATTACACACTGGCTTCCTACAAAATCATTTCTAAATCTCAGCCTGCCAGGCACTGTCTGAAGCCCCAGGTGTTGAGCCTCAAGGAGAAAGAACTTTTGTAACTCTTTTCCCTGACCCCTCTTCTTTCCTGGGGCAACTTGCCTTAGACAATCAAGGAAGCAGCCAGACTGGTGGAAATCAGTTCCAGTGTGCCATGGTGTCTCCAACGGGATGCTGATCCTTGCTGAGTACATGGCAGAGAAGGTCAAAAAGTAGGAAACAATGTCGAGTCTGTGCTAGTCCCTCTGAATGCCCCTTGTTGCTCAGGGCAGTTCACAGAGGTAAACAGGCTGGGAGCTAAGAAACCCACATTCTCATGGCAACTGTGCAGCCTAGCTTTGTGACCTGGGGCAAATCATGTTGTTTCTGAATCTCTACGCTCTCATATCTAAGAAACTGAGTCAGCTTTCTCCAGTTGTAAGGTTCTAAAGTCCTTCCCAACCTCCAAGCATTTGATGGCATCTCCAAAAGGAGAAACTGCAGCCTCGCCTCTGGGATCCTGTGGTAGATGGGATGGGAGAGGCAGGCACATGGTGCTTCTGATACAGCCCTTCTTCCTTTCCTCTGAACCCCATAGCACTTGGAGCAAGAACTTCAGAACAGTTCCTGATGTCAAGTCACCAACATGGCCCATGGTAGGTAGCCTTGGCTCTCCAGTGGCCTGTGCCAAACTCCAGCTGGTGAAGGGCTGAGTTCCTAGAAGACCAGAATATTAGGAACTGCCAGAGTTTATTCTAAGAGAACAGGCATGGAGGAAAAGTTCCCAGGGGAAAGCACTGAGACTCCCAAAAATAACATAGCCAGATTTACAGTATAGATGAGGTGTGACTTTGATCAGCTGTGACTTTAAACAAACCATTTCTCCACTGCAAGCCTTGGCACAGCAGAAAAAATGGGGTATCCTGGGTATCAGCTAGGCCTGTCCTGCCATTCATGACTTCATGAGAGCTTGGTCAAGCAATTTATGTTAGGGGACCTCTGGTCTCTGGAAGAAGACTGCAGAAAGCCCTCATCAGTAGCCTCCAACAGAGATCACCTCAGCCAAAGACAATGATCTGCCCCAGGTCAAGCTCTCTCTCAGGGCAGCTTGCAAACTGCAGAGAAGTCCCCCTAAGTGCCAACTTGGAATGATTCTGCCAGGCTGTCCTGGCCCTAAAGTTCTCTGGGAAGTCAGCAGAGACCTTTATTGGCGCTGCATCCCAGTTTAACTTGCCCTCTGGCCAATCATCATCCATCCCTTCATTTCATCAGGCATGAACCCCCTCCAAAGCACTCCCTAACACACATCCTGACCACTCATTGGGAATCTCAGAGCTTCCTTCCCAAGGAACCTCAACTATGACATTTCATGGATCTGAGCCACATCTCATCTGTAACCCTGACACTTGGAGAGTACCTAGCCCCTGGGGCTGCGATGCAGGTTAGATGAGATAACCCTTGCAAAGCACTTAAGTTACTTGCTGGCATAAAGAAAGGGCGGATGGACTAGCTATATGGCTGCCTAATGCACACTACTCTGTTTGCAGATAAACTTGACATGATCTGAAGAATGACTGTGGATCTAAAGGAGGAAATTGAGGAAATGATAGGGATGCTAGGTCCCCAATATTCTTTTCTCCTTCAGTGATAATAGGACCTTGTCACTCAGGATGAAAAAATACATTTGCCAGTTTCTGCAGAAGATAGCTGTATACATGAGATTGGATTCTGGACAATGAGATAGCTTCCTAAAAAAACTGGTGTAGCCAGGTGCCAGTGGCTCACACCTGTAATCCTAGCTACTCAGGAGGCTGAGATCTGAGGATTGCAGTTCAAAGCCAGCCTGGACAGGAAAGTCTGTGAAACTCTTATTTCTAATAAACCACCAGAAAACTGGAAGTGGAGCTGTGGCTCAAGTGGTAGAGTGATCGCCTTGAGCTGAAGAGCTGAGGAATAGCACCCAGGCCCAGAGTTCAAGCCTCATGATCAGCAACAACAAAACAAAACAAAACACAAAAAAACCTTGAGGTATGTAACTCCCAGAAAGTGTCTTTAAAGATAGGATGCCTAGTCATTCTCCCCACCTCTTCCTTCTTCCGGTCTAAAATGTGGCTGAGCTTCAGTAGGCATTATGGGCCATAAAATAACCTTGGAGTCATCAACCTGGCACAACACTACAACAGGTCACCCTACCAACTATTATACGAGAAGCATGTCATTACCATTTTGGATCATGTTTTCTTAATCCAAGCTTCATCTCAACTGACACACAGACTTTTGAGTGGGTTTAGAGATCCTAAGCAAATAATCAAAGGCCCAAATAAATGTGAGGCATTCACAAAAACAAAAAACAATGGCTAGTTAATAATAATGAATGATGAAGGCTTGAGGTGTGGCTTGAGTGATTAAGAGTGTCAGCCATGAACAAGAAAACTCAATGAGAGCCAGAGATCCTGAGATCAAGCTTCAGTACAATTACAAAAACATAAATAATTTTAAAATAATGATAATTGCTCAAGACCATACTTTATGTGCATATCATACTTTGTACTTTCAAATTCTTTTCCATCTTATCTTTACAATCCAATAAGAGAAGTGGTACATATCTGTAAGGCAGCAGTCATAGGATTGTGGGTTTAAGACCAGCCTGGGCTATGTAAGACTCTGTCTCAAAAGAACAACACACACACACACACACACACACACACACACACACACACACACAGTGACATTTACCATCTCCATTTTGCAAATGATAGGCTAGAGTATCAGACAAATGAAATGACTTACCCCAGTTTATGCAAATAGGAAATAGCAAAGTCAAAGCCAGAACCCAAAACATCTGAAACAAGAGACTGGGTTTCCACTATTATACAGTTGTATGTCTTCAGTAATTCACACACAAAAAAAAAATAGCTAACAATACTTTTGCCCAAAACAGACATACAGTGGTCCCCTGCAGTTATAACCACAATGTAACAGACCTCATGCCTTTCATGCACTGTGTTTTCATATACTGCTCTCCCTCCCATCAAATTAGCTATTTTCCCTTCATTCCTTGTTTCCCTTCCTGTCATGCTTCTGCCTCTACACTCTTTCCTGGTGGCCTCAAGCAAGCAAAGAGCTGTTTCTTCACTCATTGTCCTCTATCGCCTCATGAGGCAACTCTTCGGAGGACTTGAATCTCTTGGTCAAGCTCAGGTTGACCCCAGAAGGAGCAACGGGTAGGTTCTGTGGTATTATGCCAGGGAAAGGAATCATCTTATGACAGTGAAGTATAGAAAACTGTTTTCTATGGATGCTGAAACAAATCACCATAAACTGGCTGACTTACAACAATAGAAACTTATTTTCTCACTGGCGTGAAGGCTGAGAGCTCAAAATCAATGTGTTTGCAGTAGTCATTCTACCTGGTTGCTCTAAGGAAGATTCTGTTCTATGATTTGCCCCCAATATTAGAGGCTGCCAGCCATTTCCAGCATCCTTTGGCTTGTGGAGCTATCACTCTAATAAGTTTGTATTTTCACAAGAGCTTTTTCTCTGACTCAACCTCTCTGCCCAAATTCTCTCTTCTTCCAGGGACATCAGTGATTACGTTAAGGCCTACTCTAATATAGATGACCTCATCTTAACTTGATAACATCTTCAAAGACCTTCTTCTCAAATAAGATCACTTCTTAAGTACCAGGGTTAGGGCTTCAACATTTTTTTTGAGGGACACAATTCAGCCCATAACAAACATCAATCAGAAAAGCTGGTTTCTAACCCCATTCGCCTCCATTTAAATATTGTGCAACTGAAATCATTTCTCTGAGCTTCAGATTCTTTCTCCATGTGAAAAAGTATCATATCAAATAGGAGACCTGCATAGACTTAAATGAGAAAAACAATTGCAAAACATACAGCTCTTCTTCTTTTTTTGGGGGGGGGGTCCGGTTGTGGGGCCTGAACTCTAGGCCTGGGTGCTGTCCCTCAGCTCTTCAGCTCAAGGCTAGCACTCTACCACTTGAGCCACAGTGCCACTACCGGCTTTTTTCTTTTTGCTTATGTGGTGCTGAGGAATCGAACCCAGGGCCTCAGGCATGCAAGGTAAGCGCTCTACCACTGAGCCACCTTCCTAGCCCATCCAGCTCTTCTTTTATATGCAATGGGTATCTAGCAAAAGCTGGGAGGGGAGCAGGGCTAAAAATGCTTTGTGTGGTCAAGAAGATGCCAGGGGGAAGCTGTCACCCTAGCCAACAAGATTAGTCATGGCTAAAGATTAGAATCAGCCCAATACAGTGATACAAGAAGGAGCACTCAAAAGAGGGGCTTCAGGTTGCCCAGAGAAAAATGTAGAATCTAGAACTAGCTGTTTCCCTGCAACAAACACCATGTGGTGAACATAGAGGATGGACAATGACAAAGTCCATGCCCAAAGTCCATAGAATCTACACAAGAAATTTACTAACTCCTCTGTCTCTCATTCTCATTCTCTTCCTTTCTGTCTCTCTTTCTTTTTCTCTTTCTTTCTTTCTTTTCTTTCTTTCTGTCTGTCTCTCTCTCTTCCTCTCTCTCTCTCTCTCAGTGGCACTGTGAGTAAAGGGACAATGCTAACTTGAATTTCTCACTTCAATGTCTTTTTTCAAAGGCTGGGGACCTGCCAGTGAACTCTGAAGATCTGAGTCAGTTTTCACCTCCCTACTCTTCTCCTCCGTCCCCACTCAACTCCAGCCTCCAACCTCCATGTCCCTGGTTGGCCAGATTTACACAGCATCTCAGGAGGCTCTAGAAAGAGCATGCTCAGTTTCCCTACTCAAATTTGTTCTCTGAAGGAAGGCACTGTCACTGGGTTGGCATGCCCTTTGTAGGAACTGTTGAAAAGCTTGACTTGGGCTCTAGAGTTTTCAGCAATGAAGTGTGTGTGTGTGTGTGTGTGTGTGTGTGTGTGTGTGTGTGTGTGTGTGTGTTTACAAGATGAGGAGGACTAGGAAGAGCGTTCTTCATGCAATCTGGAAGTTACAGTTACCTAGAGGATAAGGCAGTCTTCCTCCTCTGGGGAAGACAGTCAAAATGGCAGTTCCCAAACCCCTGTGTTCTCTGACAACACCTGGCCAAGGAAAACTGACCTTTCATTCCCAGACTGGCATTTCTTTAGCACTGGGAAGCCTTGGAGGTCATTCTGCTGTGAATGGTCCCAGTTCATCTTAGGACCATTCATCTAGGATGCAGGCTCCTCCCTGCTCAGTGCCCTCCAGAAATCCTACTCTGTCTCCTTGTCCCCCATACCCATACATCATGGGTCCTGTCTCTTCTCTAGCAAAACCATATGATTAATGTATCTTCCTCCTGCAGATCTTTAACTAATCTCCCTAGTGTGATTTTCACATAGTTTTGACTTTATTTCTCTGTTTGAGGGCTCTTGAGTGGCATAGAAATGAAGAGATTCAGAAGTCCAAGCTTTTTATCCTTCCCAACCTTTAATTCTCAGGGGGGACAGATTATACTGTATAATCTTGGGGAATTTACTTTGTTTTTCAGGCCTTGGCCTGAACACAAGGAAAAAAGAACCTAGACCCTAGGAGTGTTTCAAAGACCACCTGAGCACAATGCAGGCATGCAGCAGGAACTGGATGCCAGCTACTATTATTCTATATGATGTGTTAACACTGTAGAGTGGGATTTATATCAGATACTGTCTTCAAAGTATTTTTAATGGTTGTAATATTTCATCTTAAGAGTTATTGCTAGGCAAAATTATACCTCTAATACTAGCTACTCAGGAGGCTGAAATCTGAGGATTATAGTTTGAAGCCAGCTCAGGCAGGAAAGATCAAGAAACTCTTATCTCCATTTAACCACCAAAAAGCCAGAAATAGAGCTGTGACTCAAATGATAGAGCACCAGTCTTGGGCAAAAAGGCTGTAAGACAGTGTTCGGCTTTGAGTTCAAGCCCCAGTAGGAGCACGTGCATGCATGCACAGCACCACCCACACACATGCACAGATATATAATCACTTTCAAAGGGATTACTTCCATAAACTATTCTTTTAACATAAGCTCCTAGCAGAGCGCCATAAGGGCAGAGGGGTGTGGCTGGCTTCTCTAGCACTCCTGACCCTCTCTGCCCCACCCCCAGTCATCTGTTACCCTCTGTCTCCTTCCGTTTTCAGCTGGAATCAATTGCCCTACCTTTTGGTCCTTTTCTCCTGCCCCATAACATCAATCAACCCCCAGATACTACGTGTGCCCAGTCCAGTGTCCGCACTAGGAGGGGTGCCTGGAAGAAGAGATGTTGATCTGGCTTCAAGGGCCCTGCCCCCCTGCCTAGAGAGGCAAACTGTACTCAGACAAACAGAGAACCTAGATGGTGGTACCCAGAAAGGAAGAGGAGATGCTGGCTGACCTTAAGTTCCCTGGGAGCCCTGGGAAGGGAAGAGAGGGCTCCCACCAGGGAGCAAGTACATCATGGCTGACTGGGCACTGATTCCAGGAAAGAGTGACTGGTTGGAGGGTACAGTTGGACAAATGCACAGCTGTGAGCCCTGGGGGGGGTCACAGGCCTGCTGGGTCTGTGGAGCTTGCCAGATTGAAGGGCCTCAGCTCGGAACTAATGCCCCCAGTGGCTAGGGGCAATCATTTCGAAATGAAGGTAATGATCCAATTAGTGGTTATCCATCAAGTTCAGTTATCTTTCCTTGGGCTGGGGAGAGGAGAAGCTGAGTAAACACGTGCCTTGGACTGTGACATAAAACCAGTCCTCCTTAGGCTGGAAAATGAGTTCAAGATGTGGTGCTGAGCCACCTCTTGGGGCCTGAAAGTTAGTTCTGTGGCTTGGACTTTTGAGGGGCAGGGTATCTGGGCCCAAAGCTCCCTCCCCCAACAGCACTGTTAGCTAATGCCTTGTCTAAGACCAAACTAAATCTCCAAGCTCCACAAATAATCATTGCATGCTACTAACTGCCAGACACTGGTATAGTGAACAAAGACAAAATCCGAGCTTATGTCTGGTGACATGAGGCCAGTGATCAGCAAGTTAAGTAAGTAAAATATATAGCACATCACATCCTGCAAAGTGCTGAGTGGGAAAATAAGCAAGGGAGGAAGGTGAGAAGAAAGAGAGTGCTGGGAGGCCTTTGGAAATGGCCCAGAGATGGTTTGTAGGAAAATGGACTCTTGGTCACACTTGGAGGAGATGATGAGTGAGTGAGGTGGCTTTCTGCAGGCGGGAACTACAGGTGCAAAATGCCTTAGACAAGAGAGGGCCTGGCATCTGGCAGACACTCCACGGGAGTCAGAGTGGCTTGAGCAGAGGTCAGGCCACATCAGAGTGGCAGTGTGTTATCAGAGGTACAAAGCCTTCCAGGTTGTTGCAATGGCTCTAACATTGGGAGTTGTTCCAGGTTTGTAAGTCCGGAATAACTTGATGTTAGAGTTTTAAAGCAATCACTTTGGCTGTTCCTCTACCATGTACACACATCATGAGGACAACAAAGTAAACCCTAAAGAATCTTCAGAGTGAAGGCAAGTCAACCTGAACAAAGCAGACAGGAAAGGTGCAAGTGGCATGAAGATAAATGGACCCTAGCTACACCATATTCCCCAGTCAAGAGAGACTTAGGCTGAGGTCATCTGAGAGGCCTGAAATGTCTATGGAATAACATTACACAGGTATTCTCAAGAGACAGGGTATATATAGGTATTTAGGACCAAATGCCAGAGTAGGGAACACTTGGTAAATGAGGGTTCTCACTCAAATCTGGAACAGAAGTCCATTTACCCCCCGCCCCCCCCCACACACCTTCCCCCAGGAAAGGGTAGCAGCCATCCACTGCAAGCCACCATTCCAAGTCATTCAGCCACTCGTGAAATCCCCCCTCCTCCCACCCCACTACCCCTGTCCCTTCTGCCAGGCCCCGGAACTCTGCTAGCTTCATGCTTGGATCTGGTCTCTACCCTTCTCATGGTCAAACCCTTCACACACATATGCTCACACAGTGGAATGAGACATTATAGAGTTGTCTTGCTCTTATTATTTCCTACTTCGAATTACACGCTGTCACATATGTGCCTCTAGCTCCTCAGCCACATGTTCACAGCTGTCTCAGGAAGCTGATTTGAAGGTCTCAGCCTGTGCCTCCCACTGCCTTGTCTTACCTGGCTTGGCCTGGCCTCTTTAATTCAACCTGGCCCCTTTAGGGATTATACTTCACAAGGACAAATGAGTGAGCCTCTTAGCTCCCTCTAGAAAGATCATAAGGTGGTATTACTAAAGCTAAGATGTCCCTAGTCCTACCTTTTATAACATCAACTCTCTTCTCTGCTCATATCTCTTAGGAAGCCAGCCACCAGGGCCAACATGGAGGCCTGCCTGCTCCTGTAGCTGGACTGCAGGAGTTAAATCACAAGGCTCCCCATCTACACAAGTTTCCTACTGGGTTCGTTGCTTCTTCCTCCTGTTTCAGGCAAGCTCAAAATGACCTTAGATCATTGGACTAGTTTCTCTAAGGGCTCATTTCATATCATCACATTATGCTTGAGCCATATGCTCTTATATAATATGTTTTATAGTATCCACTTTCTATTTCCTAAGGCCTCTTCTCCCTCTTTTCCATTTCTTCCTAAGAAAATCCACAATCAATGCTGGGTGCCGGTGACTCGCGCCTATAATCCTAGCTACTCAGGAGGCTGAGATCTGAGGATCACAGTTCAAAGCTAACCCCAGGCAGGAAAGGCTATGAGACTCTTATGTCTAATAAACCACTCACAAAACCAGAAATGGGGTGCTGTGGCTCAAGTGGTAGAGCACTAGCCTTGAGCTGAAGAGCTGAGGGACAGCACCCAGGCCCAGAGTTCAAGCTCCACAACTGAAAAAAAAAAAGGAAAAAATCCACAATCACTTTCAATCACAGCTCTGTCCATTGAATGCTAGGTGATTGAACAAATAAGCTAACTCCCCTACCCCTTCCTACCAGATATCTGTAAGATGGAAAAAATGGCAAGTGCCTTAAAGTGAAGAGGGTAGAGAGAAGAAGTCAGGGAGAAGGAGCCCCCTGACCCATAAGAAGTAAAGCCTCCAGCATTGTAGCCTGGAAAAGTTTGTCGGTATCCATGATGACTGTTTATCAGTGGGTAGGAAATGCAGGATGACAGCAGGGCACTTTTGTATCTTCAGATTTGGTTCCCTTGGGAATTAAAGTGCATCCCCCAGAAGGAGGTTGCCCACCCTTCCTTCCCTAGACTATTCAGAGATCACAAAGCACGTTACCTACATAGTCCTTTGGTCATCTCCGTGACCTTCTGAGCTGAATAATTTGATTTCCATTTTACTCATTAACACTGAGGTTTATTTAAGTGGACTGCACAGGATAAGACAGACAGCTGAGTTTTGCACTCAGGGTTTTCTGACTCCAAATCTTTACCCAATGCCAATTCCTTATCAATGCTATAGTCCCTTCATACATAATAGGGAGTCGTTTGAACAAAATGCTGCTTTGACTGTGTATGTGGATAATTGTCGTCATCATCAGACCTTCTTTGATCTGCTGGACTTTATTTCTGAAAGTTGCTCCAGCCAGGACCTTAGGATATCCTGTGAAAGAGGTCCCCCCTACTCTCTTGGAGACTATGAGACTTCTGAGGACTATGCAAATCCCCACAAAGGGGCCTTTTAACCATGGACCTGGGCAGCTGGCTATCAACAAGGAGGAAGCCTGCAGGACCTATGACTGGTCAGCTCTCACTTGTTGAGTTTCCGTCAGTCTGCAACCTCTGTGGAACCCAAGCATATTGAATTGCTTCAAGCAGTCTACAAGATAAAGACAATTGCAGTACCATAAAGGAATCGCATCTTCACAGCCATAAATAAATTTGGACTCTAATTCCATCAGGGCTTGTGGGTGAATCACACAGAGTGAGAGCTAAGCTTGGAAGGGCAGCTTACAACACCCCAAATCTGAGATGGAAATGCCACCCTCATGTACATCTTCTGATCGCCAGGTTGATGTGGCAGATAATTCTGAACATTGGTCCTTCCAGATGATCCATACGTCTCCTCCCCCAACCTTTCTCTTCCTCATCTCTTTTCTTTTTTTGGGGGGGGGGTCCGGTCGTGGGGCCTGAACTCTGGGCCTGGGCGCTGTCCCTCAGCTCTTCAGCTCAAGGCTAGCACTCTACCACTTGAGCCACAGCGCCACTTCCAGCTTTTTTTTTATGTGGTGCTGAGGAATCGAACTCAGGGCCTCGAGCATGCAAAGTAAGTGCTCTACCACTGAGCCACCTTCTCAGCCCCCGCCTCATCTCTTTTCTTGAACCACCTCTTTTTTTTTCCTTCTCAAATCCCAGGTCCCACATTTTCCTCATTGTGCCATATTTTTTCCTCTGTAGTCTTGGTTTAAAAAAAATGGAAGGAGGGGAGCTCCAACTGCTAAAGAGAGATGGCAAATTCCATCCTCTGAGGTGGGGAGAGGAGGTACAGGAAGAATGAACCTCCCCTACACCATGATTTGTTGCCCTGCCCCACAGCCATTCATCCAGAGCCTCTCTAGGGACATATAGCCTTTCCTTGCTTAAAATTTCAATTTAATTAAATCCACTAGGTGTGTTCTTGGATGTCAACCATGTCCTAGGGAACATAAGGCAGTCAGAACCATATGGAACCAAGGAATTTTAGAGGCAGACGGGCCTTCAGCATTCTTGAGTTAGTTCAACTCATTTTACAAATGAGGGACCCAAGGCTCAGAGAAGTGAAGTGATTTTTCTAAGATCGTATGGCTAATTAATGACAGAGCCAAGTCTAGACTACAGAAACAGTGGGAAATGTTAACAATGTCTGCCAGGGTCTGCTTAGTCAGAGAGGTAACTTAGATACCTTTAAGAGTTACCTACAAGCAGGACAGTGCTGAGTTAAACCAAAACAACAACAACAATCATAAAACTGAAGCCAGAGCAGAAAGGAAGCCAGGCTGGCTGGCAAGCATGGGGGCATAGGGTAACTGAAAGAGAACAGCAGTAAAGTTGGATGGCTTGCTTGACCTGAATTAGAAGGAAGGGTCTCACAGGCACAAAAATGCCTGAGCCAAGGCCTGAGACATAAAGTAAGCGTAGCCTGGCCATGGACAATCAGGAGAATCCAATTGGACAGGGGGAGTACTAAGTCTCAATAGCTGATGGGGCTACATTACCCCATCACCCCATTTAATGCTGAAGGGTGAGCTAAGGGTTTGAAACAGTCCTGAATAAAAAGCAATAAATGAAGCTGGGTACCTGTGGCTCATGCCTGTCATCTTAGCTACTCAGGGGGTTGAAATCTGAGGATCACAGTTTGAAGCTAGCGTGGGCAGAAAGGTCTATGAAACTCATCTCCAATTAACCACAATAGGGCTGGAAGCTGTGGCTTCCATGGTAGAACACCAGCCTCGAGTGAAAAGCTAAGGGACTGTACCCAGGCCCTAGTACTGGCGCACACACACACACACACACACACACACACACACACACACACTAACAAATGCATGGATGCTTTTGAGTTTGGTTTCACACACTGTAGTCTGGGAGACACCAGAACAGCCTGACTTACCTAAGATGCACTGAATCAAAATCTACTTAGTAACTAAACCCCCATGTGACTTGCAGTGACATTTGAGAAGTCCAGCTTTCAGAAACCTGACCTAAAGTGAGCACCATACCTGGTTGTTCCAGAGTCATCTCCTGGTGCTATTTATTTACTTTTGCCTAACCAAAAATGATCTCTTGGTAACCATTATTAGACTACTGAGAAATTCTTGCAAAGTGAAAATAATGAATTGTTTTCCAAATAGAATAACGTACTCAGGAATATTAGGTCTGTCAAGTCAGTAATGATCACAATTAGATTCTTTGAACACAATTAAATGCTTGTTCATATCTATCTCGCCACTCTCTTGTTAAGTTTTTGGAACCTATGGGCTTTTCTTCCAATGATCAATCTTTTTTTCTAACACCCTGGGAAACTCTTAAACAATAGTATCTAATAGATAAAAAATAAGACAGGCCATGGTGGGTCTTACCGTAACAGAGGCACCTGCCTGGGCCAAGAGCCACTTCATGGAAGAGTGGTTAGAGCTCAGCAGGGGAAATTGCCACATGCCTCAGATCTTCAAAAAAGCAGTTGGTCTGGATGTTGACTCACTTGAGTTGGAGTCAATTCCTCCTCTCCAGGTAACGTCTGAGGTCCTGGTGTTGCCCAAAGCCAGGCGGTAGGGCAGAGCCAGGAATGACTTTTCCCATAGGAAAACTTGGAGCTGGAAATAAGTTGATTTGAAGAAAATAATAAATTATTTGAATGTGTGTACCCTTGGGTGTATAGTTCAATATGAATACTTGATGTGCTTCTTTT
Organism: Dipodomys ordii; assembly: GCF_000151885.1. Lineage (NCBI taxonomy): Eukaryota > Metazoa > Chordata > Mammalia > Rodentia > Heteromyidae > Dipodomys > Dipodomys ordii. Next base: position 5,882,777 of record NW_012267253.1, on the reverse strand, counting down.
TTAAATATTTTTATGAAGTAGTTGTACTAAGGGGTTGTATAAAAGGGTGTCCGTTCCAGAAATAAGGTTATGAGTATAATGCATCTTGATCACTGCCATTCCTTCCAGCATTTTCCCCTACCTTTCCCTATTTCAACACTGACCTCAAGTTACATAGTTCAATTGTTACATAATGTACATGGAATATAATGCCTGCCATTCCTCATCCTTCCTCCCTCCATTTGTTTGCCACTTTGATGCATTAAAAAAGAACAAATGCCCAAGACCACTACTATTTGGAGGATGGACATGCATGCATGTGTGCTGGAGGGAAGCCACTGCAAAACTGGAACTTCCAGGCCTTCAGCATGAGTCCGAGATTTGCATAAAGCACAAGGTTCCTCCTCCTGCCAAACCATAAAATATGCAGGTAGCATAGGTCATGGCTTCCTCTCTCCCTGGCCACCTTGAGGTGCTTGGGCAGATTTTCAAAGACAGCAATTCCTCCTAGGTCTGGTTGGCTGCAACTGACACTCTTTGGTCTTCTGAATTCTGCTTCTCAGGGAAGGACCCTAGGACATCCCAGTCTCTGTCTCTGTCTGTCATTTCTTTATGTGTCTGTGTCTTTCTGTGTGTGTGTTTGTGTCTGTGTCTGTGTCTATGTGTGTGTGTGTGTCTGTGTGTGTGTGTGGCTGTCTGTGTTCCTTTCTCTCCCCCAACCACGCTGGCCATCTACATACCACATGCCCCATTTGCCCTCTCCTCTTCCCCTCTGTCTCCTTCAGAGCTCTGGGTCCTACAGTGTCTTCCCCACTCAAAGGGACCTTGCAGGGAGGAACTGCCCTACAACAATAGGAACTTGTTGGGAGCCTTTTTGCTTTATTTTACCTTTTAAAAAAATAGTGATTTTTTAGCCGGGAGCCAGTGGCTCATGCCTGTAATCCTAGCTACTCAGGAGGCTGAGATCTGAGTATCTCAGTTCAAAGCCAACCCAGGCAAGATAGTCCATGAGACTTTTATCTCCAATAAACCACTAGAAAACCAGAAGTAGCGCTGTGGCTCAAGTGGTAGAGTGCTAGCCTTGAGCTGAAGAGCTCAAGGATGGCACCCAGGCCCAGAGTTCAAGCCCCATGACCAACCCCACTGTAAAAAATCATGATTGAATTCAGATACCATAAAATCCATCCTTGTAAACTATTCAGTATTTTCCTGTATTCACAAGGTTGTTCCACTATGATCCAATTCCAGAACATTTTTATCCTCCTCCAAAAAGAAGTCCCACATCTATTAGAAGTCACTCCTCAACCTCAACCCTCTCTCACCCCAGCCCTGACTTCTACAACTGTTTTCTGTCTCTATGGCTTTGCCTATTCTGGATGTTTCATTTAAGTAGAATCATATGAAATCTGGTCCTCTGTGGCTATTTCTTTTCTCTTTTCTGTGGCCACGAGCAGATTTGTCTCACAAAAACACTTTTTTAATGAAAGTCTTAGAAGTTGCTAGTCTAGGGGGGATAGCAATGATCCCCAGCACAAATTCTCCTGAAAATGGCTATTGGTTGTCTTTCTCTTGAATGTTCCTTGAGCAGTTGCTCCAGGGCTTACTCCTCTATGAGCCTCGGCCTTGGTGAAAGGACCATGTCACACTCGAGAACATGTATCCATTAAAGCTGGTGATCCATCCCTGGGCTGGGAGTGCAGAGCAAAGGCTGGCTACAGCCACAGAAATTAGTTTTGTTCCAATCATATCCCAGCTGGCTATGACATTTTACAAGCAGTAGTTGCATGGCCTTTAAGAGTCTCCAAAATACCTCCTCAATTGCAGTACATAATTGAGAAAAGAAAGGCTTGACCAAAGCCAGGCAGGTGGAAGGTGGTAAAGTCAGGGTTCAAGTTGAGGGCTCCTACTCCCAGAGTTTTCCCTACTTTTTGATTACAGCTCTCCCTCTAGTCTTCTCCTCTCAAACTTCTCCTTCCAGAAAACCATCTGGGGGAAACAGGGTCAGAGGCAGACTTTCCTTCTCTCCCACTAAAATTCTCTCCTTTCACCTCCTAAGGTTTTGCCCCTATAGTTTGCTAACATTTATACCTACTGGTTCCCAACCTTCTGAATGTATACTTGATAAAGATCCATTGTGAATTATATACTTCCCCTTCCCCAAATCCCTGTGCTGAAGCCTAACTGCCAGTGTGATAGTATTTAGATGGTACTTTGGGAAATAATGAGGATTAAATAAGGTTGTAAGGGCAGATGTCTCATAATGGAATTAGTTGCCTTATAATAAGAGAAAGGAATCACTCACTGAAGAAAGACCATGAGGACATATAACCAGGAAGTCAGCTTTCTTCAAGTTGTGAAGACAGATCTCACTGGGATCCAAATCATCCAGCACCTTGATCTCTAAGACTCCCTAGCCTCCAGAACTATGAGAAATAAATCTCTGTTGTCCAGTCTACAGTTGTGGCAGCCTTAGCAGATAAAGACAGTAATGTTGAGAAAATTATTGAGCTACTTGTCCCTATAGTTTTTAAAAGAAGGATAATATTAGTACCCACATTTTAAGGCTGTTGAGAAAATGAATGGAATGTGCAAAGAACTTAGCTTAACAGTACAAACATTCAGTGTTTTTTTTAATTGCTGTATATATTTTTTCATTTTCCATGTTGTTAGTAAACTATTCTGTGTGTAAACCCCATACCTTACTTAAAAGAGATGTTCAAAAATATTGCCAGAATAAAGAAAATAGTGAAGAAAAGTAAAAACAAAAAAAGGAAAAAGAAAGGGAAGGACAATGGGAGGGAAGTAGAGAAGGAAGGAGGGAAAGATAGAGAAAGAAAGGAAGGAGGAAGGAAGGAAGGAAGGAGGAGGGAAATAGAGAGGGAGAGAGGAAGGGAAGGAAGATTTCAAAGTATCTTCTAAAGATTGATCTACTGTCAAGTTTTCTTTTCCCCTTAAAATACCTTCATATACACATCATGATAAAATACCAGCCATGCATAAACAATGAACTGAAATTCACATGAGGTTGCAGATGGAAAGGTGAGGAGGACATCTTCACTTTTGGTCAACCTTGTGCTAGAGTTGGAAAATCAGTCCTCACCCTTTTACAACTCATTCTGAGATACTAAACAAATAAATAAGTAAACCTGCAGCCAGTATTGATTACATCAACCACAATTTTATTAGATTCTCACTTCAGCATCCTCAGGGCCTGGCTTCTTTCACTCTCTGAATTGACTGGGTAGGGAGTTCTCTGCCTAGTCTATCTTTTTTCTCTATCCCTATGATCTTCATAATCAAGTCTGGTTTCCTACTCATAAAATTCACAGGATTTTCAATGTCAGAAACTTTGAAATTTCTGCGAAAGAAAGTAGGAAAAACAGAACTTACAGGTGTACAGTGATCCCTCACCTAGTGTGGGCGTTATGTTGCAGACACCCTTTTAATAGGTGAAAATCCACGAAGTAGCAGCATTAGATAGTTGTCCCTTACTGTAGCTACTTCGAGGATTTTTACCTATCATAGGAGTCTCTGGAGTCTCCCGCCATAGGTGAGGAATCACTACATTAAAAAAAATAAATAAAAGTGATACAATGAAGCCACAATAACTGAACTGTGATATAGCAAGGGAGGACCATAGGTAGAAACTGCTTGAAAAGAGTCCCAGAAGTACAGTAGACAGGAGACTTGGCAAGTGGGACTACACCAAAATAAAAAGTTTTGCCAGGCACTGGTGGTTACACCTATAATCCTAGCTACTCAGGAGGCTGAGATCTGAGGATCATGGTTCAAAACTAGCCCATGCAGGAAAGTCAGTGAGACTCTTATCTCCAATGAGCCACCAGAAAACCAGAAGTGGTGCTGTGGCTCAAGTGGTAGAGTGCTTGCCTTGAGCTGAAGAGCTCAGAGACAGTGCCCAGGCCAGAGTTCAAACCCCATGACCAACAAAAAAAGAAAAATAAGATATGGAAACAAGAGATCTCTCTTTTTTAATTTTTATTTTTTGATGATTCTGTCTTCTTTCTTTATGCATGGTACAGTCAAGTGCACATCTTTGGGGGAGGGTACAGAACTTGAGGAAGAGAGTAAGAAATGCGGCAGTGAAGCTCACTGGATGCAGACGAAAGTGAACTATACAACTCAAGGGTGGAGGCTGGAGGGAGGGACTAGGAAAGAGTGAGGGAACAGATGACACTGTATGAAAGGAAATGTACTCATTACCTGGTCCATGTAACTGTAATTCCTCTGTACACCATCTTTATAATAAGAATAAAGTAAATTAATTATTAAAATTTCACAGCATTCCCTTACACTAGTATTAGGACTGATTTGTGTCCTAAATTCTTTCCAACTTGTCCATCCTCATGTCAGAAAAGCTTCTCAGTGTCTAATGAGGGTATGTGTTGGGGGTTGGGAAGGTGATAAGGAAAGGACTGAGATTCCAGAAAACTAGAACATCCTTTCTCTTGACTATTCCTACACTTTCTTTAGTTCCTAGTTTCCAACACAGCAGCCAGAGACAGGAGTGGATAACATCCCTATACTAGACAAATCCAGCCCCAGGCCTGCTAGAAGACACAGATGTTGTAAGTAGTAATGTTTTAGACTAAATGACCTATCCTTTCCCTTTCTCTGGACTTGAAAGATGGATCAAGGGCAGCCCATCCAAAAGATGAACTGTGCCCAGTAGATTCTCTTTCTAAGGCATTTGAACCAAGAAATCCCAAGTGAAGAATATAAGATAAGGATAGAAAGTTTGTGCTATAAAATGAGACAAAGCTGGGCACTGGTGGCTCATGCCTGTAATCCTAGCTACTCAGGAGGCTGAGATCTGAGGATCACGGTTCAAAGGCAGCCCAGGCAGGAAAGTTCATGAAACACTTATCTCTATTAAACACCCCTCTCCCCCTGGCCAGAAAACTGGAAGTGGTACTGTAGCTCAAGTGGTAGAGCACTAGCCCTGAGCTGAAGAGCTGAGGGACAGTGCTCAGGCCAGAGTTCAAGACCCTTGACCGACAAAAGAGTAAAAAATAAAATAAAATGAGACAAGAGAAGCCATGTTAATCTAAGCCAAAATTACACAAGAACAAGAGGAGATTGGAAAGGACCTACAAGAAGAAGCAGGAGTATACTGATAAAAACAGATTAGGTTACCCATGGAAGAGAACCCTATATCAGCTTCCTTGGTTCTAGACCACATTTTAGATCCAGGCTATGAGGGTCCTTAATATAAGTCCTCTTTTAACCCAGGATAACTTGAGCTAACACTGTTTTTTTACAATCACCAGACCTTAAGTATCACTTTCCTGACCTACAGGCTTCTCCTGAAATTGAGAGCAAGATCTCATGATCTCCTCCAGACCAGAAACTGTCACAGGGGCAAGTTCAACTCAGTTCAATGTACTGAACTTGCAGTCTGGGATCTAAGTTAATCCAACAAGTATTGAAGAGGTGTAAGAAAGCTCTTGACTTCAAGAAGCATATGATCTAAAGAGCATGAGAGAACACAGGAAGCACCCAGAACTAAATCAACATGTAATGCAATAGATGTGGGAGCCATACAGGGCTAACCCAATGCTTTAAAATTTGGGGGAAAGGTATGATCGGGATTTGTCTCTCCTCCTCAAAGTTACATGTTGAATCTTAATTGCCAATATGACAGTATTGAGGTAGGCTCGTTAGGGGATGATTAAGGCATAAGGGCAGAGTTCTTAAGAAAGAAATCAATGTCGTTCTAAAAGAGGTAGGAGGAAGCTGTTTGCCCCTGCCCAATGTGGGTACACAGCCCCCAGGTGCAACCAATGGAGAAGACAGATCTCTCCAGACACTGAATTTGCCAACAACTTGATCCCAGTCTCCAAAACCTGAAAAATAAATTTCTATTATTTTATACCACCCAATCTAAGGTATTTTGGTACAGTATCTGAAAGGACTATGGCAGGAACTTTGTGGTCTATGAGTATTCAGGATTCAAGAAAGACTATTCAACTTCAGTGGGGATGCAGAGGTGAGATGGATATAAAAAAGACAATGGTCATTCTGGCAGAATTTGAGAGCTGATGGGCTGTGAGGGGTAAGGATGGTACTGAGGATGATAATGTGCAGCATCGGTGTACATCAATAGGTGGGAGGAGGAGAAAGGTGAGAACAGAATGGACCAATCAAGTTATTGTCCCCATGCTCATACCCAGAGCAGACAAGAAAGGTCCTTCACGTAGTCACCCACTCCTATAGGAATAGCATCACTATTTGCACAAGCAAAAGGAGAGGTCAACTTCCAGGTAACTTTAAGGTACACAGAGCCATGCACTCAATAAACATGTACTCATTAAATTGAAAATAGATACCCCTTGAATGGCAAAGGCATGCAAAGTTAGGTGGGGCTTGTCTCCAGGGGACATATTTTTTTCTTCTAAGATTTTTCACTTTCCTCATTACTCAATACACACTTTCTTCTCCCTCTGCCCTGAGCTGTAGGAGACCCAGGTATCCCCACTGCTGCTCAGCTGGGGCTCTGGCTAGCAGCTGATTCGTCCCTAAACCCTGCCTCTTAGTCCTGCAGCATTCTCTACCTCACATGCCTAAAAACATGCTTTACCCAGCAAGGAAAACATGTGAGATTGAGTTCCCAAGTCATGTTTCATGTTTACAACGGTCTTCTCATCAGCGTTAGTTGGATTAAATTTAGTGATTACAAAGATTTTTGTTTTTTATCAATAATACCCTTGATCTTGACAACAAGAGCAATTTAAACAGACCCAGATGCCCTAAACTTCACCACATGTTTGTTGTAGGGTTTTTTTTTTAATCGCATTGTATTTGAGGCTGTCCTTTAACTCAATTAAATATGAACAGTATTCGTATGGCCATGTTTCCTAGCTTCTCACACTAAACTTTTGCTGTTTTGAGTTATTCGATGGCAGCACTTTGGGGGGAAATGTTTTAACGTTAATTGTGATGTTATCCCCACTCGTGCTACACAGGTATGCTGCCCCAGCAAAGCCCATGAGGAAGCCCATGAGGAAGCAAAGCCCATGAGGAAGCCAGAACGGCATCTGGGGGAAATGACTCTGAACCTGCAAAGTCATTAGGTTTTAAATCACTGCTGCTCGCTTATTTCTTTTCAGAAACAGATCTCTCCCCCCCTCCTCCCACTTAAAAAAGTTGAGCATTTAGTGGGATGAGTGGGTTTAGGAGAGATGGGGCAGAATAATGAAAGCAGGTAAGACTGATCAAGATGCATTACATTCATAAAATGGCATGTTAAATTGAAGCCACGTGCATAGCTATTTAGAGAAATAAAACTGATTTAAAAATTTTTTTTGATTGCCAGGTGCTAGTATAATCTTAGTTGCTCACGAGACTGTGATCTGAGGATTGCAGTTCGAAGCTAGTCTTCCAGGAAAGTCATGAGACTTTTATCTCCAATTAACCACCAAAAAAAAAAAAAAAGCCAGAGGTAGATCTGTAGCTCAAGTGATAAAGAGTTTTAGCCTTGAGTGGAAAGCTAAGGGAATAGCGCCCAGCCCTTGAGTTCAAGCCCCGGTATTGGCACCAGAAAAAAAAAAGAGAGAGAGAGAGAGTTAAGTCCTCAGGTCTCTACCCTCCTGAATAATTATTCCATTCATGGATGAATGGTTATCTTGAGTGTGGGTGTGTGAAAAGCAGTTTTAGCTCTGTTTCTTGGACATACCGGTCTTGTGTTGTCTTGGGAATTAGCAGAGTACCCACTGGAAAGAAGGCTTTCATCAGATACAGACCCTCAACCTTATACCTCTCACTCAGTCTTCTGAACTGTGAGCTGAATAACATTTTATTCTCTGTAAATTATTCAGCCTGGGGCATTCAGTTATAGCAACAGAAAATGGATGAACAAGACACTCAGTGGGCAAGACAGGCCTGGCCTTGTGGATGCCGCACATTTACTATTTCCAGCTTAGCTTTTCTTTCTTCACAAAGTACTCTATTCTGAAATTAAAAAGTAATTCTAACTAATGATTCTGTTATGACTTTGTTCTGGTCCCAGTGGAGACACACATGGGGCAGTCATTCATAGAAAAGCTATGATTTCCACAGAGCTTAATTTACCAATCCATGTCTTATTTCTTCTCTCCTCCTGCTTGTTCTGTGCCATGTCCAGTGCCTGCTCACATCTCCTCATTGTCACATACTTGGGGACATTCTCAGGGGCTTGGAGAACCAAGGAGAAAAGACTGGGTTTCAGTGTTCATCCCAAAGCAGGGGTGCACAGGACAGAACTTGGCTATTCCAGGATACCCAGAGGCAGGTCTGATCTTAGGCCTCCAGGGCTGATCAGACAGGGAACAGCTGAGGATACTCAAGGAATCTAGCTCACCTTCCCAGACCTAGCACCAGAGACTAACCAAGCAGAGGAGGGCAAGGCTGCTCACTTTACCCCTTAGGTCTGTCCCCCACCCTCCACTTAAAAGGTTTGGGGCTCTCTTATCTATGTTTTACCTATATACCCAGTGAGGCCCAGCCCTTTTAACTTGCAGCATTTCTGACACTGGAAATACTGACACTGGAAATGTAGCTGTGGCTCAAGTGAGAGAGAGCTAGCTAGTGAGCACAAAAGTTCAGGGACTCCAGTACTGGCACAAAATAAATAATATATTTTTAATTGATCATTCAGTTACATGGTTATCACTGCAATTATCAACAACTCTCTCTGCCAGTGCCATTCAACCTTGACTTATTAAGTGTCTACTGACTTTCTGTAAACATTTCCTCAATCTCTAAATCAAAGTGAGTTCAGTGACTTTGGTCATGCCACAGTGCATTCTAGAGGTGGGGAGGATGGGAGTGAGCAAGGAAGTGAAAGAAGGCATAAAACACTAATGTCTCAGGCTCTGTGTTTAAAGAGAAGGCCATGAACCGAATCCTAACTTATCCTTTAGGGGCATCGAGCATTTCACTTCACTTGCATTTACATTTTCTCATCTGCAAAATAAGCATGTACCTGACCCCTGGGGAGAAAAAACTGTCTGAATATGTTAGAAAATAACACTTTTCCCTGAAGCCTAAAGAATGGACTGGAATAGGCAGGAGCCAGTATAGCACATTTGTAATCCTAGCTACTCAATAGGCTGAGATCTGAGGATCACAGTTCTAAGCCAGTGCAGGCAGGAAAGTTCATGAGACTCTTCTCTATCCAAGTAATCACCAAAAAACCAGAAGTAGAGCTGTGGCTTAAGGGACAGAGTGTTAGCTTTGAGCAAAAAGGCTCAGAGACAGAGACTAGCCCCTGAGTTCAAGTTCCAGGACTGGCATGCACACGTGCAAACACACACACACACACAGAATGGACCTGGACAGTCTGTTGCTGCCTCCAGTTTGTGGAAGCTGGTGTCTCCAAAAGTAGAGGTTCTTCCGTAACCCCCTCCCCACAGGTCTAACAGATGGAGGGAGGTCTGAGGACTTCTGGCCAGAGCCACCAAGGCTAAATCTTTAGGAATCCTCTTGGAGGGAGGTGGAAATTTTGGCCACTGCCTGGAGAATGACCAGACATTGAGGAAAGCCAGCAAGGGATCCTCAGCATCATTCCAACCATTTTGAATAGGAAGAAATAAATGTCTCCTTCGGCCCTGTCTGGGATGAGACGAGGAAGAAAGTCCCTGACCTCTTGAAGCCAACCTGTTTTTCACTCTTATTTTCTTTTTGGGGCCCTCTATTAAGATTTTCAGGAGACTTTAGCTGGGTGCTAGTACCTATAATCCTAGTTATTCAAGAGGCTGAGATCTGAGTAATTGTGGTTCAAATCTAACTCTGGCAGGAAAACCCATGAGACTCTTATCTCCATTTAACCACCAAAAAGCCAGAAGTGAAGGTATGGTCAAGTGGTAGAGTGCCATTCTAAGAAAAAAAATATTAAGAGATAGTGCCCAGGCCCTGAGATCAAGTCCCAGTATAGGTCACACACACACACACACACACACACACACACACACACACACACACACACACAATTTCCTGAAGACCTTGGAGAAACTCCAGCCCCTGTAACTGAACTAAGAAAAATTAAGAGAAAGGAGTGGTGCCCAGTTGGGCTGGCGCACTTGAAAAAGCAGCCCCCAGGTGCTGAGTCCAGAAATATCCAGCCCAAACCAGAGGAGGTGATCCCCAAGAATGCCAACCCATGCTGGTGGGACATGGTGACTGGGTCCTAGTTGTTGCTCCCACCCTTGGAATCTCCTTCCAGAACTGCATCTACTTGAAGTGTTATTTTATCACAAGGGGCAAAGTTCCGTCACAGTCCTCCAAGTATGAAACCCCAGATACCCTAGGACCGCATGTCTCAATGCACTAACACTGAGCGATTTCCAGCAGCCGTGATAGGTTGCACAGAGCCGTCTCCATGTTCTCTCAAGGCACTGGATGACATATTAGTCATGATGCCACCTGCAGCCTGGGAAAGTACCTCTCTAACTTACCCGGTTAGAGGCTGACCCCACTATCTAAGATTTGGCTCCAAACAAAAACCACAGAGCCCCAGGACTGCCTTTTATGATGCAAAGAGCTGGATAATCTGGAATGGACTAAAGCCTGTACAAACCCTGTACTAGAAATTCTTTCATGTTGGGGCCAAGTACCTCATTAAATGTCAAAAGGCCACTTAAAGAGCAGAATATCCTCCTTGGCCATCTGTGTTTGTAATCTATGTGCTGTACCAAGCACAGTAAAAGGGAGTTCGTCATTCCAGGCATCTTGCTTCTAATGCTTTAAATTCAAATTGTATTAGCAGGAGCTAGCAGGTTTGTTTTGTTTCTTGGGGTTTTTTTGTTTTTGGTGTTTGTTTTCTGTTTTTACAATTTAATATATACCAAGCATAGATTATCTCATAAAATCCACAATAAACCTATGCATTTGATCTTATTTGTCTCATTTGGATAAGGAAATTGGGAATTAAGAGAAAGTGACCCACCAAAGTCAAAAAGCAAGTGAGAGTGATAGGTAATTCCAATGCATGCCTAGCCTCTTCACCTGTGAACCATGCTCTGCAGTGGCTGGCATAGTTGAGCTTCTTCTGCTTAATAATCTAGATCCTATCAGTGGCTGAGCAAGTAAACATAACTTGGTAAGGAGAGGGGTTATACGTACTAAATGATTTCTAGAAGAGCAATCAGAATTCAGTGAAGGGTGTACCCCTGCAAGAAGGAAGCTGAACAGTTTGGGGGGCTCAGCCCCAGGATTTGTAAATCTTTTCTTCAGGGCCCTAGATTATTCTCATCTTCAGTGATTCAAATTTACAAAAATTCCTAGAATAAAAGGTTGATAAACCCAGTGTGGTCAGGTGTGAGTCTATCCTAGACCACTCAACTTTAGCCAGGCACAGGAGCAGATGCAAGAATTCTGAGATGGATATATTCTAGTTCTGACCCTGAGTACCATATCTGGGGTTCTTGCTCAGGGAGAAAGTTACCTAGGGATTGGTGTTGCCGCCATCTGAGTCTTCTGGGACTGTGGTCAGCGTCCTTCCATGTGGCCTCTCCATGTGGTTTGGACTTCCTCATACTATGGTAGCCCCGGGGTCATCAAATTTCTTCAACAATGGTCAAAGCTCCAAAAATGATGACTCAAGAAAATCAAGCCAAAGTTGAGCAGCCTTTTCTGACCAACTCTCTGCAGTCATGCAGTGACATTTTCTACTGTACTGCATGGTCATCAATAAGGTTGGCCTGGATTCAAAGATGAGAGACATCCACCTCCCACTTCCCAGTGGTCTGGTGGTGAGCAGATCAAAGATGTTAACCAATGTGTTTTTAAATTGATGTAAGTCCCTAAGTAGCAGATAAAAAAATGAGGCTTAGAAAGGGTAATTTAAAAATAATAATAAATTTAATTAAAAAATAAAAATTTTAAGTGAAAGAAAGAGTAAACTTGTCCAATCAAGGTCACGCAATTGACAAGAAAACATCAGCATCAGAAGTTATCCCTGCTCCCTGTGCAGGATCATTTGGGGATATCTTCTAGGTGATAAACAAGAAGTATCTATGGGCAATTGGCAGCAGACTAAAAAAGAAGAAGAGAAGGGGCCAATAATCTCTCTGGACCCTTCGTACTCTAAGACTTCTGAGTTTCTGTGGGTTCCTTGGACTCCTCTGACCATTTTACACTCTGAGCACAGTTTGGCAGGTGCCTACTTTATCAACCCTGCAAAATGACTCTCCTCTTGATGGTTAGGAAACAAATACCATAAGGATATCATTTTCAGCTGGGTGCTGGTGGCTCACGCCTGTAATCCTAGCTACTCAGGAGGCTGAGATCTAAAGTTTGAAGTTCAAAGCCAGCCCAGGCAGGCAAGTGCATGAGATGCCTATCTCCAATTAACTAGCAGAAAACTAGAAGTGGCACTGTGGGTCAAAGTGGCAGAGCACTAGCCTTAAGTTGAAGAGTTCAGGGACAGCGCCAGGCCCAGAGTTCAAACCCCACAATCAAAAAAAAAAAAAAGAATTTCATTTTCAGGTATGTGTTATATTAATCAGATTATAGAGAAAAGATCTGTCAGGGAACAAGCTCTATAATCAAGTACAAGGGCTAAGCTTGAGGCTAGATCTAGGAACTAATGGTAAACTAAGAACTGGGAACTGGACTAGAGCCTGGGGGCCAGGGGATAGGGCAGGGTCCTGGAGCTGATGTTTGGAGTGGGACCTAGGCTAGGAGGTTGGAAGCTGGAGTAGAGATCTTTGCCTTACTTTCCAGTATGATCTGATACTTAACCCAACGCCTGCACGCCTATTCACACATCTGTTAAGCACTTGCCTGCAATCACTTAGATTTTCTTATTGGACCTGTCACTGTATTAATGCAGCTGTATATTTAAGCTGATTGTAATTGTAAATTTCCTGGAGAAAAAAAAACTTCTTTAGTTTTGTTTTTGTAAATACAAATAATCAGATGCACTTAAACTAAAAAAAATTATGGGACTGGAGATGCAGCCCAGCAGCAGAGTGTTTAGGGTGAGAGAAGGCCTAGGCTCAATCCCAACACCAAAATAAATCTGTTGAACAAAAACAATTATGTAACCACAGACCTTTCCTTCTTCTCCATGTCAGAAATGAGGGTTACGTGCCAGGCATAAAATATGTAAATTAATATTTCATAATTATGGTCCATTTTCATTCAGAAAGGAGAAAAATGAATGACTCTTACCTGTAACCATCTGACAAGTTGTTATTCAAACTACACATTGTTACGTATTTTGTAATCTGGTTGCTTAGAGATTCTGTTTATGAAGCTATTGGTCAATAAATTTAATAACACAATAAAGTGAGCCCTTTGGCTGCAAAGTTGAGATGCTATCTGCCTGTATGTTAAGGAAGAATTTGGGAAGGCTTCTATCAAAGCACAGGGCAGAAGTGGACCTTTGTAGCAAAGATGGGTGCACAAAAAATGGAATTGCCACCCTTCCCTGGTGTGAGTGCTTCCCACAGAATGGAGGTACGTACGAGGCCTTTTAGTTCCTCCTCCATTGCTTCCGACCTGGTTCTGGACAAGGAAACTGACCTCTCTGTTTCTCTGCTTCCTTATTTATTAAGTGGGAATTTGTTGCAGGGACTTGGAGAGGCAATAAGAATTGTACATAGGCTAATGTATGAAAGGGCTGGCACAATCAGGGATCAGCAAAGAGAATGTTATCCTCACTGACCAGGTAAGAAAAGCTCCTTGGACTGAGAAACAGCTGTCTAGTCTGCCAGCTCTGCACCCACCAGCAAACCCACTCCCTCTCTGAACCTCCAGCCAGGCCTCTCCTTCTTCATGGAAGAAATGTCACCTCTACAGTTAGAGCTTGAATTTCAGCTCTCCATCCTTCAATCTCCTCATACCAGATCACTCACCAATGATCTTTTTTTTTTTTTGGTCTGTCGTGGGGCTTGAACTCTGGGCTGGGCGCTGTCCCTGCACTCTTCAGCTCAAGGCGAGCTCTCTACCGCTTGAACCACAGCGCCACTTCCTCACCAATGATCTTATTTTTTTTAACAAGGTGTGCCCAATGTCATGGCCAAAGAGCAAGTCTGCTCCACACCTTCAGCCACCTTAGCTCTTCATTTGCTTTTTGAGACATGGTTTCACTATGTACCTCAAGCTGGCCTCAAATGCTCATCCTTCCTGCTTCAGCCTCCCAAAGACTGGCTGCTTTGTTACAAGGCTTAGCCTTACTTCCCTCTCAGAGGCATCTTTATTATAAACCTTAGAACCCAGTCCTTGGGGCTGTTGAGCACAAAACAAATCAGATGCCTGAATGCCCATTTCCTAAGGTATCAATTTTCAAATGTGTGAACATGGCAAGATGGGGGAGGAGGGACTGTGATGCTAGTGCTCATGCAGGTCCAGCCCTCCCCATGGACCGGTCCCTCCCCAGCCTCTTCAGTTTGCATCCTCATCAATAAACAAGGCTGGTCAGAGGACCTTCAAAGCCTCTGTGTTGTCTACTTAGACATCTTCTTTTATTTCTTTACCCTCCAGAATCTTTTATTTTTATAAAGATCTGCCAGATGTAGGACTTTACCTCACCTAGCTAGTTCCCCATTCTGTAACACAGTCTCTTGATGAAAATCGATGCTGAGAGAGGACCACTGGGGAAGATAGCAGGGTAATCTTGGAATCTACACGCTGGACGGTTGAAGGGCTGCAGCCCTGGAAGCTGTAGGGGTGGAAGAGGGGGTCCTCCCTCCCTTTGGAAGTTGCCAGGGCAGCTTCCCAAGCAAGGAGATAGAAGGAGGAATTTCCCATCAACCTACCAGCCTTAGGTGCCTGGTAGTCAACAGAGAGGTGGCAGAATCTCTGGTCCAGATCTCTTTCTGGGACAACTTTGCCTTTGTTTTCCTCTGTAGGGGGCAGCACTGTCAAGAAGGAGCAACTGTGGTCAGCTGAGTTCTCTTGTTTCAGAGACTGCCCCTCTCTACCCACTCCACACCCTCCCTCTCATATCCTTCTTCCTCCTCCTACCTTCTTCCTCCTCCTACCTTCTTCCTCCAGGGATTCTGTCCACTCACTATCCTGCCTGAAAGGAGCAACGGCTGACACCCAGCAGGACACTAGGATCTAAGAGCCAAGCCTCAAGGGCTTCCTTGACCACCCAGTCCCCAGTGGGACAGCTGTGGCATGAATTCCCTGATTCCAAGGAGGCTGTAGGGCAGGGAAAGCAGAGAAAGCTGCAAAAAGAGGAGCACCTACTGATCCTTTAGTCCAATCGTGACACAAATACTGCCAGTGGACAAAATACCAAGCACTTAAGACTAAGCACTGGGACAACAAAAGTGAACAAAATAAGATGGGGGGGAGGGAATAAAACAGTGATGGGGTGTAATTTTCAATGGAGAGATTAAAGATGGTCTCATTGAGAAAGTAGCATAGGTGCAAAGATCTAACACAGCTTAAGATCCTCATGGGTGAATGTGTAATGCCCCCATCAGGAAGTTCAGCCTAAGGATATCCCAGAGCCTGCTGCTCCCTAGTCTTCAGGAATCAAATACCTACTGTGAAGGAATGTGGCCAGGTCAGCACCACTGTGGGAGGTGCCCAAAAACAAACTGCTCATTTGGATTTTGTTTTCTGGCAAACCACCTTTGCCCTCTCACCCTGTAGGTTATTCCGAGGTCAACCCCTGATCCCTTGAGCCAGGTGGCCCTATCAGGCCAGGAAGAGATGACTGAGCAGGTTATAAAGTGCGGGAAAGACTGAAGAAGAACTGATGGCTTTTATCCCTGAAGCATCACTCTTTCCTGGATTTGGGAGCTGAGCTGAATTTGGCCAAAATCTCCTTCGCCCTCATAGATCATGCTAGGGCTCTCCTGTCTAGAGAGAGTTTAATTGGAAGAACAGGCTACGTGTGTTGTGTGTGTGTGTGTGTGTGTGTGTGTGTGTGTGTGTGTGTGCCAGTACCAGGGCTTGGACACTTTCTGTTGGCATTTTTGCTCAAGGCTGGTGCTCTATTGCTCTACCAGAGCCCCACTTTCTACTTTTTGGTGGTTAATTGAAGGTAAGATTCTCATGGACTTTTCTGCCAGGCTGGCTTTGAACTTCCATCCTCACATCTCAGCCTCCTGAGTAGCTAGGTTATAGGCATGAGCCACTGGTGCCCAGCTGAGTTACAAGTTTTAATGAAAAGGAAAAACAACCATGGGCCTTGTTAACTGAGTTGGTGTTAGAATGGCAGTTTACATACTTCTTTGAATTGCTGCCTATAGACCCAGAATGAGCAATAGAGAATAAATCTCAAGGCTAGATAAGAAGCAGAAATGGGACAGTGAAATGTCTGCAAGCTCACAGCAGGTTTTGGAAGTGGTCTCTTAATGGCATGGAGGCCCTTCAGTGCCTGCAGCTTTGCAACATGCTGTGAGCAGCTGGGGCTTCTCAGCTGGCTGCAGCACTTGTTTTCTCTCTGGGGTGAAGTCAGTAGCCAAGTGGTCTGCTCTCAATTATTTGTGTTGTGACTTATCTGAGCCGGGATAACTTCAGGGTGAGGGAGAAGGGGACTGGGAATAGAAGAGAGGGAACAAAGGGGGTCTCTGACTAGGGGCAGGATAGAGCTGCTGAACACCATAGCGAGTGGCTTTGCCCATTCTGGTATCTATGGTTTGTCAGTGCATCAAACCATACTCGGAATGGACAAGCTTAAAAATCATCTCTTGTTTCTAGTCTTCTGGGTTCTGTGGATTGATTGCACTGACTGGGCTCTTCTGCTTGGGGTCTCTGGAGATGATAACAGGAGCTGCAGTCACTAGAGGCCTGGCTTGGCTGGCTTCATCTGCACATTCAGGGATCCCGGGCAGGGACAGTAAGGGACACAGGGGGCTTCCACACATTCTTGCCATGTGCCTAGCTCAGGATCTTTCACAATATAGGGTCTCAGTATAGTGGATTCTGATATAGTGGTGGCTTTCTCTGGGATTTATGTGTTTTGGAGTCCAAGCAGAAGCTAATAGACTTCCCATGATCCTGCCTCAGAAACCACATGCTATGGACTGAGGCATGGCTCAAGTGGTAGAGCACTTACTCAGCAAGTATGAGATCCTGGGTTCAATTCCAGTACCATGATGGGGGGGGCAGGGTTATGAAATTACATAGTGTTATCTCTGGTGCATTCTAGTGATTAAAGACCCAGCCCCGTGTCAGCGGTTCTCACCTGTAATCCTAGCTATTCAGTAGGCTGACAGCAGAAAGATACCTGTTCAAGTCCTGTCCAGGCAGAAAAGTTCATGTGACCCTATCTCAACAATAACTCAAGTGGTAGAATGCCTTGAGCTCAAAAGCTAGCAACACACACACACACACACACACACACACACACACACACACACACACACACACACACACACCAGCCTAGATTCAGCGTAGGAAGAAAAAACTACCTATGGTGTGGCTTCTTGGTTCATGGACAGAGGAAAGTTGCTACCACTGTTTTGTTGCTCCATTGCTGAGACTAGGTAGTGGATATCCATCAGGCCAAATTCCAGGCAGAGAGGAAGACAAAGAGGTGGGCACAGCCACTCTGCTCATTGGTGCAAAAGATGTTATCTAAAGCTGAGTGGGAGATAGGGATACTGTAGATGGTCCCTCAAAGGCCCCTATGTTAAAGAAGACAGGTGACACTACTGAGAGATGGTAGGACCTTTGAGAGATGGGGCCTGGTGGCAGGAGTCAAGTCACCTTGGACATGGCCTTGAAGGAGATGGTGGGAGGTGCTGCTCTCTCTTCCCCTTTGGCTCTAGCCATCCGAGGCAGGCCATTTGCTCTGCCACTTCCCTGCTATTGCCATCTGATACCCCCACATCTCCACTAGGGGCCTCAAAGCAATAGTTCCACCTGAGAGTACACTAGAAGCTCTAAAACTGTGAGCCAAATCAACCTTCTCTCTCATAAGAAATTGATGATCTCAGTTTTTTTGTCATAGTGATGAAAAGCTGACTTACACAGGAGACTGGTAGCTGGCTCCAACTAAGGCCTTCTGGCCTATGCATCTTTGCTCTTCATCTTAAAAGTGAAGCCACTGAACAGATGCCAGTGGCTCATGGCTATAATCCTAGCGACTCAGGGGGCCGATATCTGAAGATCAAGGTATGAAGGCAGCCTGGTCAGGAACATCCTTGAGATACTTGTCTCCAATGAAGCATCAAAAAAGCCAGAAATGGAACTGTGGGCTCAAGTGGTAGAGTGCTAGCCTTGAGCTAAAAAGCTAAGGGACAGCGCGTAGGCCCTGAGTTAAAGCCCCAGTACTGGCACCAAAAAAAAAAAAAAAAAAAAGTGGAAGAGCTGAATGGAATCACTTTAAGTTTTCTCTCCCCTTTCAGTTAAGAAATATAATATGTTACAAATTCATTACAGAACCCAAGCTCTTCTCAAGTAGCAAGGGGACAGAACCCTGGGGCCGTTCGCAGAAGCTGCCATGAAAAATAGAGGTCTGAATCAGTTACTAATCTTTGCATTTTCATGTGGCTAAATGGATGAGTTCAACTCTGGAGGTCTCTTCTTGACTGTAAGAGTGAATGCATATGAGTGTGTACTAATGAGCACGTGTGTATACTGGTTCATTCATGTGCATATGAAAACATGTATATGTCAAGCAAGTGTCCATTGTGTGTGTGTGTTTCTGCTCCAGAAAAGACTGCCAAATGAGTGGTCTCTACTGGAAACTGCCCGGACTATCACAGTGCTTTTATAACTATGTATTATATAGCCTTTTAATTTAGCCTTCATTCCAAATGCATGAGGCGTCCTTCTGACACCTTGAAGAAATGTTTCTCAGATGGCAAGCTGGGCACCACAGCTCCAGGCTGCAAAAGGAAAACACACAGCCCTGAAAAATTAAAAGTGATTTAGCTCCTCTTAGGAAATGCCTTGCTTCAGGCTACTTAATGTGGTCATTTATTAAGTGACTTAATCAGGAAAAGGAACTCAATCTCAGAGCAATTAAGTCCCTTTCTGGGCGCTCCTGGGTCCTGCAGATGACAAGAGGGCTAATGTGCTCATAATGTGCTCCCTCCAGAAGAGAATCCTGTCCTTGGGATGGATCACAGTGAGCCCCTCAGCCAGGGAGTCTGTGCTGACTGAGAAACATACCTTAAATCACTGGATCTGGGGAAACTGTTTTTGGTGGAAGCCAGGCAGTTGCTTTTGTTTGTTTGTTTTTGTTTTTAAACCTGGTTTCATTTGCCCTGCAGTAGGAAGGGTTAGGGTTGTCGAATTTCAGCCTGGCAGCATCTGAAGCAGCAATGCCTTCCTGGCCCAAGCCTGTCACCTCTGCCAAGGAAACAAGAAGAGAATGTCAGTGCCCAAGGCCATGCGTGTTGTGTTTGGTTGGACTGGTAGCGAGGACTCCTTTCTTAAAGTTTAAGGTTCTTGGATAAAATGGAAGGGAAATGGGTTTTTCAGAGCCCTATTTGCATTCTGGATGCCCCATACCCCACCCTCACATATCTAAATAGCTAACATAGCTGTAGCAATGTGCAGAGCCAAATGAACTCAATACTCCTGAAAAAGCATCCTGTGCTGAAGGGTAAGTGACTGTACAATGGAGATGTGTTCAAAAGCAAGTGGCAGGGCCTACTGTGTGCTACAAGCTATGCCAGAAGCATAAATATGCTTGTATATATCACTCATTTTCACTATGACTATTGCCTTCACTGTAACTCTTAGCTTTCTTTCTTCCTTCCCTTTTTCTCTTTTGGTACTGGGGATTGAACACAGTCAGGGCCATAGGTTTGCTAAGTAAGCACTCTACCACTTTAGCCATATCCTCCCCCTCTCCACCATTCTCCGCCCCCACCCCCACCCCACCCCAGATCGTTTTAGTTTGTTTTTCAGGTAAGATCTTGGACTAACTTTGCCTGGGGTAGTCTCAGACAAGGATTTTCCTGTCTTTTCCTTCCCAGTAGCTGGGATTACAGGTGTGGCCCACCATGCTTGGCCCCCATTGCCTTCATTTTTGAAGAATCTAGCTCTTTTGCTCAAGGCTGGCACTCTATTACTTTGAGCCACAGCTCCACTTCTGGCTTTTGAGTGGTTACTTGGAGATACGTGTCTCACAGGGACTTTTCTGCCTGGGCTGGCTTCAAACCATGATCCTCAGATCACAGCCTTCTGAGTAGCTAGCATTACAGACGTGAGCCACCAGCACCTGGCAGTAAAATAGCTTTAAATTGTACTTAGATTGATGGTTTGACAAAAGAAGTATTTGTTTCATTGCCTAGGACATATTGAGATTAGATTGAATTGAGTCACTGGTGAGAATTGTCAGTATTGATGTGGGTGACATATAACCTTCTAGAAATTTCTTAGATTAAAATGTGGGCTAGATAAAAGCTAGTGCAAACTATAGATTCCTTTTGAATGTCCACAGCCACAGCCACATGCCACAGTAGCCACAAAGATTATAATGCACTGAACACACAAATTTTTCCAATTAAGAGTCCATGTATTTAGAAGGGTGAAAGCACAGACATTTATTTACATTTCAACTTTCAACTTCTACTTCTCTTGCCATGTAAGTTTCTTTTCCCCAAAGCCATGACTAAAGTCCTTTATAAAGGACTAATATGAAAAGCTTGATACCATGCTATAAACCTATAATCCCAGCTACAGAGGAGGTATAGGTAGGATGATTATAGGTTGGTCCCAAGCAAGAATACGTACAAGACCTTATCTGAAAAATGAATACTAAGGCAAAAAAGGTCTGGGACAATAACTCAAGTGATAAAAGCATCCACCTAGCAAGGGCAAGGTCCTGAGACATAGATATACAGTGAAATAAAGGTGACCAAAGCCAGGCATTGGTGACTCATGCCTATAATCCTAGCGACTCAGGAGGCTGACATCTCTGAGGATCATGGTTCAAAGCCAGTCCAGGCAGGAAAGTCCATGATGACTCTTGTCTCCAATAAACTAGCAGAAAAACCGAAAGTGACACGGTGTTGCAAGTGGTAGAGCTCTTACCTTGAGCTGAATGAAGAACTCAGGGACAGCACCTAGTCCCAGAGTTCAAGTCCCATGACCAACAAAAAAAATTTTTTTTAATTTAAAAAGGTGAACCAGACCCTTGACTTCAGGAATTATTTCTGCATGTGAGTGTGAATGTGTATATCTATCATTCATATTAAATATAGCATTTACTTATGTGTGTATCCACACATGTATGTGTGGGGATGAATATTTGCCTAGCTGAGTGTTACTTATGCATGTGTGTATGTACATTTGTATATAATTTTTTGTGCCTGTCCTGGGACTTGAACTCAGGTCCCGGGCATTGTGCCTGAGCTTTTTAGCTCAAAGCTAGCACTCTACCACTTGAACTACAGCTCCATTTCTGGCTTTCTGGTGGTTAATTGCAGATAAGAGTCTTAAGGATATTCCCCAGGCTGCCTTCATACCTTGATTTCAGCCTCCTGAGCAGCTAAGATTACAGGCCTGAGCTTCAGTACCTGGCTCTTATATGATTTTGTGTGCAGACCTACATGTATATGTCTACCTTTTAAGTGTTCTAAGGTTACCACACATATTTCTTATGTCTCAGTCCATTTTTCACTGCTATTTAAAAAATATAGGAAAGTAAGTCATTTTTAAAGAAAGGAGGTTTGTTTGGGCTCCTAGTCTAGGAGGCTTCAAAACCCAAAAGTCTGGCATTTTGTTATGAGGCTTGGTGACATGATGGGACATGCCGGCAAGGAACAAGGAGCAGGCTTGAAGGGAAGCCATTTTGAAAACCCCTTCTTGTGATAACCTGTCCAGACCTGCAAGAACAAAACTCTTCTACTCCCAGGAAAAGGAACCAGTCTAGGCTAGTATATTCACCCCTTCGTGGCTGCACAACCCAAAACCTATCTTAAATGTCTCACCACTTCTCATTACCATCATTCCCAACACTGTCACTTCAAGGTTTCAACGCGAGTTTTGGAGAAAACAGACATACCCAAACCAGAGCAGATTAAGAAGGGCTCCATGTAGGCCTTTCCCATGAGGAAATCTTATGTGTGGAAATGCTCAAGGATTTCATACTCTGAGCCTGTTCTCTGACTCCACTTACATCACCCATGACACCTTCTCCTCGAGTTTGCCCTTAGTCTGACTCGTACAGGCTAAGGTCAATAGAGACAAACCCTCACCCTGCACCTACACTAGGTGATATTGTCTGCCCTTTAGCATTAACTCATTGTGTTTACTTGCATATTCTAGATAGGTACAAATTTGCAATCATGTTCTTTGAGAAGGAAATTAGCTGGTTGCCTCTTCCAGCTGTGGCCCAAATGTCTCACTCTTCTTGATTCTGACAGAGCAAGCTTGTAGGAATACTAAAAGTTTGCTAACATGGATCCAGTCATACTTAGTTCTTCCAATAATGTATAAGGTAACCCTTAATTATTATCTGTTTATAATGAAGCATGTAGCATAGAGCTGCCTGAGGACTGAAGATCTTTGACACTCAGTGAGCAACACTCAAGTACTTTCCAGTGTCCAAGAGACAGAGTACTCAAAGATTTTACTCTCTACTGGCATGCGGGCCCAGGATCTCTAGTCTAGGGGGCAAGAACTGAAGAACGAACTGCCTGAAGCCAGAGAGGAAGCAGCCTCAGAGTTCTGGAGGCCTAGATTCCTCAGGGATTTCCTCTCTGAGCACAGTCCTAAGCCTCCATGTAAAAGAACTGGTATTAAGGCCCAAAGTAAGAAGGAAGAGCTCGAAACAGGTATTTAGATTCATGAGAAAATTGGATTGCCGCGGGAAAATCAAATGTCTATTGCTGTGTGTGTTTACTGTGTAGCAACCACTCTAAAACCTAGTGGCTTAAAATAAAAGCTATCATTGATTTGTCTCATCAATTTACAGTTTGGGGAAGGCTGACAGAGATGGTTCTTTGTAGCCTCAGCTGAGCTGGAGGATCCATTTTCAAAACAATTCCTTGGCATGTCTGGCAAACGGATGCTGTGATGCTTGCAAGTATAGCAAGGCCTATGGGGCTTTGATACTTTTCCATACAGCTGTCTCCATAGACTCGCTGAGCTTCCTTACAACATGGTGGCTGGTTCCCTGAGCAAATGTCTCAAGAGGACTAGGAAGGCACTGTATTGTCTTTCACAAAGTAGCTTCATAAGTTCCAGCATATCCCTTCTGCTATGGTTCCAGCCCATTCAGAGTTAAGGGGAATACACACACACACACACACATACACACACACACGCAGACAAGCAGACACACACACACACACATACATACACACACATACACACACACTTCAATGAGCATACGAGATAAGAAAGATTGCCATAGCTATCTTTAAAAAATAAAATCTGCCAACATTATGCTACAAAGGTCATTCCTTTCTCAGTAAATATTTTGAGCATCTACTACATGTTATATAAACCAGCCCCTGCCTTCAAGGAGCCCACAGTCATGGTGGTGTGAGGCAGAAGATCAAGTAAGAATTTGAATGAAGATGAGGCCAGGTAGATGGTAGGGGAACTGGAGCAGGGCCACCAATCCACCTTGGGGGAAGAGAGTCAGGAACATTTTCCAAAGGAAGTTACATCTGATTGGAGTCCTCAAAGATCAGAGAATTGGAGAGGAAGAGAGATGTTTCCAGAGAAAAGGGACATACCTGAAGGGATTTGAAGAGAGAGAAATATATTTTTCAACTTTGCTATGATAACCAACAACCCCCAAATCTCAAAGGTGTACAACCATGCACAATATTTCTCTCTCCTAGTAAATGTAGGCTGTGAATTATCTGTGCCTCTGCTCCAGGCTGGAGCTCTGCTCCATTTTATTTTTCATTCTATGACATAGGCTAGCGCAACACCAGCACTTCTTTCAAGAATTTAAAACAGATCAGAAATTTTAGAGCTGGGCACTGGTGGTTTATGCCTGTAATCCTAACCACTCACAAGGCTGAGATCTAAAGATTATTGTTTGAAGCCAACACCCAGCAGGAAAGTCTGTAAGACTCTTATCTCCAATTAACCACCAGAAAAACAGAAGTGGAGCTGTAGCTCAAAGTGGTAAAATGCTAGCCTTGAGCTAAAAGCTCAGGAACAATGCTTGGGCCCTGAGTTCAAGCTTGGTAACCGACCAAAAAAAAAAAAAAAGGAAGTGGTACTCTGGCTCAATTGGTAGAGGAGAAAGAAAGAAATGAATTTTCGAGTGCTAGAGCCAAAAGGACACATTAAAAACTGGAAAAGTATCAAAAAGAGTAGAAAGAAGGGGCACTGCTCTTCAATGGAAGAACTGAGATGAGAGTCCCAGAGGGGAGTAGAGAAAGGAGAATATTCCTTCACCTGAGTGGAAAATTGCTGCCTTAATTCTCCACTATTCTCCTGGTTTCACTCTTCTGAAGGGCAATGTGTTCTCTGCCCCTGATTCATGTGGCACCCTGTGTCTTTACCATCCATCCATTCTTCTATTAGTCTGTGAGGGGATTCCTTTGCCTTGGGCTTCAAACTATCTTGACTGAGACACAAATTTTCCAGGCTGAGCATAACAGACACCAACTCAGAGGGACCAGACTTTACCAACTACAGGGCTGAGGATGCTGTCTTACAACTTACCCAGCTACAATGGTTCCTACCCATCAGGAGCAAGCAGGAACTAAAGGCCTCAAATATGAGGAAATCTCAGGGCTGAGACTTGACTTGAAGAAAACAAAAAATGACTTTTCCTAGAAATTATCTTATTTTTTCCCTGATGATTTGATGACATTTTCAACCACTGGACACTAGGAATAATACCTTGGAACCTGAATGCAGAGTGTCTGGTTAAGGGACAGCAGAAGCAAACAGTATCCCTACAATTTGGCCTAGAGGAAGTGTGTTCTAGCATGTGCTCCACAGTCAGCCCAGATTCTAGAACCCAGGTTGGCATAGTTCCATGATTTATACTTAACCTGGCTGGGCCTTAACATCATAGAGTTATTGCTTTTCTCTGGATCAAAGATGTATCTGATAGTACGTGAAACAACACAATAGACATTTGGCAAATTCTCTCATAGTATTACTTTACTATTCCAGCGGAGCTGAGGGCAGTAGATATATATTGTGGGTTTATAATGTGGATTTTGGTATCAAAGATTGTCATTCCAGAGGCTCTGTACCAGCTCTATGATCTTGCTCCAGTTGCTTAACCAACCCATGCCTCATCTGTCAATGCTGATAATCCCATTTGCAGAACTGTTATTCTCACTGTACATTAGTATATTGCTTTGTGCCTACAAAATACTCTATGAGTGGAAGCTGGGTTTTTGTTGTTGCTGTTTAATTTTAGCAGATACATATGATTCTATTTCAAGGCACAAGGAAGCAACGAAGGAGTTGGGGAAGGGTGCATTTACTGTTTCTGCTTGATCTCAACTACACACTACAAAGCCTTCAATATGATCCACTGTGTGAGAACTAACCCAGCAGAAGAAGCTAGCTCTGTCTCAAGCCCATAGGAGCATGAAATGTCACACTTACATGCAGCTGTCTTTTGCTTTCTGAGAATTGTTCTAATGAGACTCAAATCCTGGAAACACCATCAGATAATGCAAAACATTTTGGCAGTTCAAATTCTCTCATTTGCCTGAGAACAGACATTGAGCCTGTTGACTTATATTAGCTCATTTCCTCTTCCCAAGCCCTGGGAGCAAGGTGCTTGTTATGTGTACTTTAAACGCCTTCATCCCCTAGACTAGAGAACTGATTCTTGAAAATTAAGTTGTTTATCCTTGGTCACACTGTTACAAGTGGAAGAGGCAGGAGTTAACCTAGATAGCTGACTGCAAAGCACACTGCAAAGCACTGTACAAAAGCACTGCAAATCCCAACAGATACTTGATAATGGAGACAATTACTAAGTGCCAAAGGGAGGATTCAAAAACCTGGTGGGCCAGACAACTCCAAATTTCATCAACTCACCCAGAATAGCTTGAAATGTAAATTTTATATGTTTATTTCTGAAAACTTCTGTTTAATATTTTCAGACTTTAGTTGGACATGGGTCACTGAAACTGAAATCAGGTATATGACACCCTGTCATAAGCACAGCCCCCTGACAGTAGCCTACTGTGAGTGAGGTATTCCATGAGCTTTATTTTATTCTTCCAAAATAACTGTATCAGGTTCAACATGCAACTGTTGCATGTTTCCTACGCACTAGAATCTTATACTCACTTTACATTATAGCTCTGAGCTTAAGTAACTCACTAAAGCTCTGAATCTAGATCAATACCCATCCTTGCCTGATGCCAAAGCCCACAACCTCTATTCTACTCAACCTACTTTCTCCATTTGTGAGCATATGATGATAGAGTAACATCCATTTGAGGCTGACTTTGACTGGGTCTCTGAGCTGTTTCTCTTCCCAAAAGGGTTGTATCTTGTTGTTATCCACTCTATTAAAGCATTCTCACCACAGTATGCATAATCAGTGCATATTATTCTCTAAGAAATTGCCCCTGGGTTTCAGCGTTAATTCACACAGACAACAAAGCATTGAATTTCCAAGTTAAGGACAATATTGGCTTTTTCCTAAGTGAAGAACTTGGTGAAAACCCCTGTGTAGCTGCCTCTGATGGTCTGATGAGAACAGCCTCTTGCCTGTTCAAAAACAGAGCAGTCACCAGCCAGGGGAAGGTATCACTGATAAGTGGGGTGATGCATTATAATTAATGGTAATAAATAGATACCTAATAAGAGAGCAGTGTCAAGCAAGGAATCCCTACTCCTAGATAGTGTTTCTGACAGGTAATGGAAAGAAGGGAGGTAAAGTCACTTCTTACAGGAAATCTGATCTATCCATTACATACAGATGAATTTGTAGAGTATTTAAGGAAATACAAATTGTAGAGTATTTAAGGAAAAAAATGCAATACTTTAAAAAAAACACGAAACTTGATGGAAACTTGGTAACACTGTAGGGAGCTTTAAGAGCAGAAATTTCCATCTGTAGCTTCTTACATTAGTAAGGAAACTCAGTACTTTTCTGGTTGAAGGAAGGAATCCAGCCTTTTTAAGACTTCCCCTATAAGGAAGAGGAGGACAAGAAGTGGGGGTGGGGGAAAAGGGCAGAAGAAAAGAGAAGGAAGTGAGACAGCTCTCCTATTGGCCTGGTCACTTCCCAGTTGTTGCTGTCAGTCAAACCCCACTGGTCATTCAGGCATCCATTCAAACATGTCCTGGGCCCTCTGACACTCCAGAGAAAACAGTCGATGGAGAAAAGCTAGTGAGTATCTATCCTGGAAGAATGTTGGCCTCAGATCCCGTCTGGCAACCTTTTGCATCCCGGGGTCGTGTGAGTGTGGAGCTCCTCACGCCCCGGTTCCAATTTTCAGACCGCTTCTCGGTGGGTCGGTGCTGGGGAGCACGGTGGGAACAGCCGGCGGGCCCTCGGAGCGGAGCATGGTCTCCCTCTTCGGCTAAGTCTGGAGGAAACCGAACCAACCCACCCATCAACCCAAACTCCGGGAGCTGCCGCGTGGGGGCGCTCGCGCGCAGACCCGGCCGCCGGCAGGACGGGGACGCACAGCGACTCCACTGTTCTGCCGGGGGGGGGGGGGGCAGCCCCGCGGCGGGCCGGCTTCGGCGGCTTCCTGAACCCGCCCCACTCCCGGGGGAGAGGACCCCGGGACGGAGCGCGGCGCCCGGTCTGCGCCGTAACCGCGGGAGGGGCCCCAAGGCCACGAGCTGAGCCAGGCGTCGCCCCGGGCCTGGTCCCGACACCCCCCGGGGCAGCTTTGCCACCTTGCCGGGACCTCACAAGGGGTCCCGAGCCCCAGCGTTTGCCCTTTTCGTTTGAACAAGATGTCCCGTGGGGCTGCGGCCCCCAAACCGTTTGCTTTCCAGGGGCCTCCAGGCGGCTGCGTGGGGCGGCTGGGCTGCCGCGGGGACCCCAGCGATCCGTGCGGCTCTGACCCTGGGGGGTCCGGTGACCGTGCCGGCCACGCGGGGCGCGGGCGAGGCCGCGGGGCGTCCCTTTTCTAGATTGCACCCGCTGGCACCGAGCGCGCGGCAGGCTTGCCCGGGGTTCGGAGCGCCGCGGACACCTCTCGGCGAGTTTCCGTGAGCCCAGTCTCCGTCCCGACTTGCCCCGAAGGTTAATCCACAGAGAAAAACACGGAGTGCTGAGATGTGCAAACACCCGCGAGTGCCCACGCCACGCGACCAGCCTGCGCCGGGGCAGGTGGTGAGGCCGCCGCTGGCCCGCTTTCAACGAAACGCGCCACCCAGCCCCACGGGCGGGCCGGGCGAGCGCGCGGCGGGGAGAGCGCGTGCCGGGGCGCGGGGAGCTCAGGACGCCCGCACCCCGCCCGCAGACACCCGAGGACCTAGGCCAGGACGCCCCGGAGCTCCGTGCCCGGGCTGAGTTGCTGCGCCGCGGAGGGCCTGAGACTGGCGGCGCCGCGGCTGGAGTCTTCCCTGGAGGATTTCTGCAATATTTATAGGCTGGAAAAAATAAAGACTAAACACTCCTACCACACACACACACACACACACAGAGGCAGAGTCTCTGTGCACTGAAAACCTCCTCCCTTTTCTCCTCAATTGGATCACAAATGAGGGTTCGGGCCTATAGTTGACAGGAGTGAGCGAGGATCTCTTTCCTCTAGATCATTCCGTTCCTTCTGCGAGGCAAGCCTTCGAGAGACTGCGGCGGCGGTGCCCAACTCCAGACTCAGAGACCTCACACTGTCCTTGCCCATAGTCCCCGTCAATGTTGAGGTCATTGGGCGCATCCACCCACCCACCCACCCCGCTGCCGCCTTCCAGAAAGTCGGGTTCTCCCAGGGGACTTCTAGCGCAGCTTGGAGCGCTAGCAGACACTTCAATGAAGCCCACGTGTCCACAAGGTTGGAAAGATTCTCCCCCCATCGCTATCGCGCTCTCTCTCTCTCTCTCTCTCTCTCTCTCTCTCTCTCAGTATGCACCAGTGAAAACTTCCTGAGTGTGCAAAGATTTTGCAGATTGCTGCGGGGTTAGCCCCAAGGCACCTGGCACCCGCGGGCCTGACAAGCAGCTGCTGGAAGTGTTGGAACTGGTGACTAAGATTGTCTAAGGGTCAAGCTGGCGTCTATCAAATCCCCACCCAGACACCGACACCTCACAAGTGCTGGTCTGGGGCCCGACCGAGAGGGAGGGAGCAGGCTGGGAGGGACTGGGAGCATAAGGAGACCATAGCTGTGTTCTCAACCCTCCAAGGCAGTCAGTCATCCGGCTGTCCCAGCTGCCAAAGGTTCTCGCCCAGACCTGCTAGAAACAGCTTCCTACAAGCATGGGAGGGACATACTAGTGGCATAAGGACACATACTAGTACATCCAGCAACGATGTTACAGGTTTTCTGGGCTTGCTCGGTGATGACTTATCCTACGGTATACACTGAGTCCCCCGAGTAGGAGATTCCTCCTCTGTTTTGCTCCACCTACTGCTGAGTGCTGCCTGGAGGCTCCAGAGCCCCGGAGGAGGTAAAGGTGGCAACCACTCGGAAGGATGAGAAGTGTTGTACTACAGGAAAGGTGAGGCAGATCTGACTAAGCTGAGCCTTAACCCAATCCTGGGGGGTAAGTTCAGTCTGAAGGCTCCTAGGGGACAAGGAGGATACATTCATGGTGAACACAGGGGCTGAAGGTTATAACATAACTTTTCCCAGTTAGTATTCTTAAGCCCACCCCATCTTAGAGCAAGCAGGGACTTGAGAGCTCGTCCATACCTTGTTTAATAGTAGAAAAAAAAATGAAGAAGAGCAGTTGAGAGGTGGGCAGAGTAGGCCACACCACACTGATCAAAGTTCTCCCTTCCCATCCTCTAGCATGATACAGGATGTCTAGAGCCAAAACTCGGACCCGTGTGCCAGTTGAATCCTTTTTAATTGTGTGGCTTCGGCAAGGTGCTGGAAAGAAGAGGTTACCCTTTGTTGGCCGTCAGCAAGCTAGGATCTGAAGATCACAAGTCTGGGGTAAATTCTCTCCTCCCCCACCCATATCTCCCAGGATTCTCATATCTAACATAGGACCAACCCCTGTGTGGCAACACACAGAACTCTGCCTGTGGCAGCCTGGATGCATCTGGGCCCTTCACTACCCACAGATGAAGACTACAAAGCGTTCTGCAGGGAGCTGTCCTCATGAGCTTCGACAGCCCTGTGGCTTCAATGTCAGAAGGTTGGTCCTGAGGAACTAAAGTTTAGGGAAGTTTACAGCAACCCAAAGGACTTTTAGCATGTTGGATCAGTGGGAAATCCTGCTAGACTGTGTGTGTGTGTGTGTGTGTGTGTGTGTTTGTGTGTGTGTGTGCCTTCCAAATAGATATCAAGAAAAGCAAAGGTCCAAATCAACTCTCTGGGCTCCAGTTCCAACGTTCCTACACTAACTCCCTTAAATCTTAAAGGGATGAGAACGAGAAATGTAGCCACAGACTCAGATTCCATAGTCCTTGGCTGCGCAGGGGCAGGCTGCTGGCTGGGGTCCTGGCATTGGGAATGGCACTGGAAGCTCCCTGACTGAAACAGCTGTGCGGGAAGAGCAGAAGCGGAAGTGAAAAAGACAAGTCGGACAAGGAGCTAAGCCGGGACTTTACAAACCATAGCAATCGCTGGAAGACCCCCCCCTACACACACACACACACACACACACACACACACACACACACCGGTTCTCCTATCTCCTCCACTTTTATCCTCCCAGCAAACCAACACCACGTTTCACACGATAACAGGGGGGAAAACAACAACAACAGGACATCCCTTTTTAGACTCTCATTCTGGAACTGAGGGTCGAGGTTCTCCGGCTGAAGCGATCAGGAGTTTGAGCCGTGGCTAGAGGGGAGGTCGGAGGGTGGCAGATCTAGCCTCCATTCCCCTCGGCGCCATCCTAAAACCATCCTAGAACCCCTGCCTTCGACTCCCGTGAGCACTCTGCGAGTCTACGCCGTCCCTCGGTCCTGCATTGCCGCAGCCGCCGGAGTCGACTTCCACTAGAGGCCACTCGGTACTTCAGGGAGCTTCTTGGGCCGTGGGACCCGTGAGGTTAACTCTGAGCCCCCGCCTGGACGAGCCGCGGAGCCCTCGGAGTAGGGGCGGTACCGGCCCGGCCCGGGCGGCCGACCCGCCCGGAGAGACGGGGAAGGCGGGATCCTCCGGGAAGTTGATTCTCAGGCGTCCGACTGCGGCCACTGCCAAGTCCCCACTTCTCGCCCCACTCCCCTCCCTTCTCCCCGACCCAGGACCATTCGGTCTGGAGTTTAGCACGGGGTGGGGCGTTGTTAGCAGGCAAAGCCACAGCTCTGAGCCTTGCCTGAGCCAATCCAATCTCCATCCCACTGGCCCGCTCCAGCGTAGACCTGGGACCCACGGGAGGGACGCGAGGACCGGGCTGGAGCGGAGGCACCTGGCGGGGCCTGGGCCACCCCTTCAGAAAGCTGCAGACAACTTCTTCCCTTTGGAGGCACCTTCTACCTCTCGCCCTCCCTTTCCTGCCAGACACCCCCTTCAGCGGTCTCCCTCCTTCCCCTCTCCTCTTCCCTCCCCATCTCGGACCTCCTATTCACGAGCCCCCACTCCGCCCCCAATACAGTGTCCTCCCCTTCCTCCTTCTCCTCCCCCCCTCCTCCTCCCCCCCCCTCCTCCCTCTCCTTTTCCTTTCTCTCCTCCCTTGCTCTTTGGCCGTTCGCCCCGTCAATCACCACCGTCGCCGGCCCCTCTCCACTTCCCCGGTCCTCCGCGCGCCTCGCGCTCCGCTCTCGGGCTGCCCTCCGCTTTGCGCGGAGCGGGGCCGATCTGTCAGCAGAGCCGGCCGGGCGGGGGGGAGCCGCCTGCCCGCCGGGGCTCGGGTTACCGGTGACTGACAGCGTCTCCATGGCGAATAATTTGACTCGACTATTGTCTGGCGCGGACAGGCCCCGGGTCAGATAACCAGACCAATCAGGGCGCGGGCCGCCGCGCCTCATGCCCGCTTAGAATAATATTATTAAAAAAGCTGCGAGCGAGCTAGACGGGAGGGAGAGCGAGCGAGGAGCGAGCGAGGGAGCGGCGGGCGGGCGCGG
>NW_012267253.1:5832545-5850544 GCF_000151885.1 Dipodomys ordii | reverse complement strand
CTGCCTCTCGGCCGGGACGGCTGGCGGGGAGGCGCCCATGCGGGACCGCGAGGCGCGGTGAGGGTGCGCGCAGGCGGGCGGGGGCTCAGCAGGCACCATGTCCATGCTGCCCACCTTCGGCTTCACGCAGGAGCAAGTGGCGTGCGTGTGCGAGGTGCTGCAGCAGGGCGGCAACATCGAGCGGCTGGGTCGCTTCTTGTGGTCGCTGCCCGCCTGCGAGCACCTCCACAAGAATGAAAGCGTGCTCAAGGCCAAGGCCGTGGTGGCCTTCCATCGGGGGAACTTCCGAGAGCTCTACAAGATCCTGGAGAGCCACCAGTTCTCGCCGCACAACCACGCCAAGCTTCAGCAGCTGTGGCTCAAGGCGCACTACATCGAGGCTGAGAAACTGCGCGGCCGGCCCCTGGGTGCTGTGGGCAAGTACCGAGTGCGCCGCAAGTTCCCGCTGCCGCGCTCCATCTGGGACGGCGAGGAGACCAGTTACTGCTTCAAGGAGAAGAGTCGCAGCGTGCTGCGCGAGTGGTACGCGCACAACCCCTACCCGTCACCACGTGAGAAGCGTGAGCTGGCCGAGGCCACCGGCCTCACCACCACGCAGGTCAGCAACTGGTTCAAGAACCGGAGGCAGCGAGACCGAGCGGCTGAGGCCAAGGAAAGGTACGAGTAAGTAGAGCTGCGGCACCGGCTTCCCTGGGCGCAAGAGAGAGGAGGATAGGGGTGTCTGTTTGTCTGTCTGTCCATCCCCAGGAGAGGTTTAAACTGGATCCTCCAGTTTCACCGACAGCCCAGCTACAAGCCTAGCCCAGGAAGATGTTTACATTTTCCTAAAGATCGGGCAGGCAGGGTTTTGTCTAAAGCGGGCAAAATAATGCGGGAAGTTAGCAGCCGTGCTCTCTGGTTGTTTGTGGGCAAAAGTGGAGAAACGGCAAGCTTCGGGCCTGAATCCCCTGTAAAGTAGGCACATTAGGCCAAGCCTTCTCTTTCTGCCAAACACGAAGGACAGTATAATTGAAGACGGGTTTAGGGCCCTGGCAGAAGTTAAGGATTTCTGGTTGGTTTTGCTTCTACCTATCTTCTCCTCGGCCTTACTAACTGCGGGCTCTAACATATCAGTTAGGGGTCCGATTGAAGTTGGAACTTTGCTAGGATGGCCTACATGGAGAAGGGCCTTGGCAAGAAATTTCCTAGTCTGGATGTGAGTTTTTTTTTTTTGAGAGCGAGCCCTTCATAGAAAGGAGTTATTAGTGGAGGTAGGGGAGGAAGTTATCTGCGCTGGAAGAGAAAACAGACATTTGCCCACTCTTCTGCCCTACGCAACCCTGTAGTATTTTGCATCCTAGTGTGCTGGGCCCTTGACCTCTCTTTTTCTCCAGCCCTGCCCTCTTAGGTGGGTAGATCGATAAATCAGCAAAGAGCTGAGATGGGAAAATGGGTTGAAAGTTGTAAGTCCTCAGGGAAATCAGGACTTCCTGAACTAGCCAAAAGTTGTCTCTGGTGACTGCCTGCCCTGTAGCCCTTCGAACTCCAAATCTCCACTGGGGAATGGAAGAGAATTCTGTTATGGGAACAAAATCTAGCTGTGGGTAACTGCAAAACAGGACACCTGAGTTTTGTGGAGTGGAGTGTCTTCAGTCTAGAGTTTGAATGATCCGGTCCGGGTTGGGAGTAGAAGTAGATGAAGATGCTGCAGATTGGACCTTGCTGTTTGAGGCCTTGAGCTTGGAGTGTCCATAGTGAATTTCCTCCAAAGAAAAGCCTTTGGGAAGGGGGAGCCTTTGGGGAGGGGGTGTCTACCCAGCATTTCAAACACTCATACCTGGGATATTATTTATACCAGGGTTTGTTGGCAAAGGCAGGGCAGGCGGTGGCCTCTCTGTGCTGGGTTCCCTTTACCAGACTTCTGAAGAATTTAGTTCTCTGGCTAGGCCCAAGGTGAGAGCTCTAGTTTCTGTGAAGATGGGAAAGTCTAAGGTCACTAATAACAAGCTCTTCCTCTCCTTCATTCTTCTCCCAGGGGCTAGCCAAGCCCTAGCTTCCTGTCCCCTGGTTGAAGAATCTACTATGCCACCAGACAAAGAGGGTCCTCCAATCTTAAAGCCTCTTAGGTCCAGCCAAAGAGAATTCCCACAGGGCCTACTTTATGAAGTGTAAAAGAGAGGGCCCTTAAGCACCTCTGTGCTCAGGCAGGAGAAAAAAAAGCAAAGAGAAATCAAGGCCTGTGAGATATGTAACTTCATGTCAGCCTCTCAACCTGGGATCTAGGGTCTCTCATCATGCTGTCCCCACTTCTACTTGGAAAACCAAGGTCAAAGAATCTAGAGCCATCTGAAAACCAAGATATCTTCCTTTCCTCTGGGCCTACCACTCAACTTAGTACTTTACTCCTTTGTTTCTGCTCCTAAAAAAAGGGCAGGAAATGCAAGTGTTTGAAAGATAGTTGGTCCTGAGATGGAGAGCATGAACTGGGGTATAGGGCATAGTGTAAGGACAGTGACCAGAGAGAAATGGGGGGAGGGGGCGCACTGTGTTTAGTCTGCCAGAAAGCAGACTAAAAAGGCTGGGAATCGAAAACACTCGAAAGCAACACAGAAGTTCTGTCTTTCTAGATGGGCGACAGGGTTTGGCTCCCGGCGAGGTTGTCCTGAGTGGCCTCGATTTCTCCGCTGACCTCGCTGTTTTGCTCCTGCACCTGCAGGGAAAACAGCGAGAACTCCAGTTCCAACAGCCACAACCCGTTGGCTTCCTCGCTCAATGGCAGCGGCAAGTCGGTGTTAGGCAGCTCGGAGGACGAGAAGACGCCGTCGGGGACTCCAGACCACTCGTCCTCCAGCCCTGCGCTGTTGCTTAGCCCGCCGCCACCGGGGCTGCCCTCCCTGCACAGCCTGGGGCACCCTCCCGGCCCCAGCGCGGTGCCGGTGCCCGTGCCAGTGCCAGTGCCTGGCGGAGGCGGCGCAGATCCGCTGCAGCACCACCACGGCCTGCAGGACTCCATCCTCAACCCCATGTCGGCCAACCTCGTGGACCTGGGTTCCTAGAATTCTGCTCGCCTCCACGGGCTCGCCACCGAGGCTTGGCGCGGGGACCGAGAGAGGCAGAGGCGGTGCTGCGAGGGCGCCCCAGGCCCGCGGCCCCACCAGGTACTGAAAGACCCGCTCTCTGGGGCGGACAGAACTAAGGACGAAGGGGTACGACCTGGGCAAAGCGGTCAATTGTGTGTAAGGGTCCTTTCTACAGATTTATCTCCAACAAGTTGCTTTTAGGATCTTTTGAAGGCCAGGCACCCCGTCCTGAATATGGCAAGGGAATAAATTATACACCGTTCTCGTTTTCCTCCTGCTCTCTCCCTTTCTGTTTTCCCCTTCTCTTGCTTTCCCCTTTCCTCTTTTCCTTTCCTTCCTTTCTTTTCTTTCCTTTCCTTTCATTTTTCTCTCCTTTTTTGCTTTCCCTTTGCTGTTCCCTTCTAGATTGATCTAGATTGATGGCTTTTTTTTTCTCCTCTCTTTCCTCCTCCTCTCTCTCTTTCTCCCCCCCCCCTTGCTCTCTTCCTCCTTCCCTCTCTCCTTCCCGCTTTCCTAATGCCCATGGCTTGAATCCTAGCCCAGCCTCTCTTTCTGTACTCTTGATTTGCCCTTTCCCAACCCTTACTTTCCAGGAATCGGAGTGAGGGAAAAAGCCGTGGTGATGAACCTAGGCCATCTCCAAAGGCTCTCCCTGGGGACTCCCCTCCTGGTCAGTGGTGAGCAGAGGTGACAGCTTTTCCACCTGGTATCTTAAGGGAACCAGAAAGGACAGCGTCCCAGAGCCCCCAAAGGACGCCTGCTGCGGTTGCTCTTGCTCACCTTCTCCTCTCCTCTCCTTTCCTCTCGCCCCAGCCCCACCTCTCTAGGGGCCACTGAGCCGCTCTGTCCTCTTCCTCGTGGCTGCAATGCTCCGCTGAGCGCAGGTCCCGAGCTGCAGACTTGCCGTTTCCCTTATACCCTCATGTGAATGTTCTTCGAGAGATATTTCTGCTTTTATTTTATAATAAAATTAGAATCATAAATATATATATATATATATGTATATATGCCACAACGGCCTTCGGGCCTGGAGTGAAGCTGCGCCTCATTTACCCGACGTGGTGGGATATTCCCGAGACGCCTCCCCACAACGCTTGCAAAGGTGAAGGGATAGAAACTCTTAAAACTTTCCTCGAAGACCTCAGTCCCTGGTCCTAGGGAAACTTCTTGCAGGAGGGAGGAGAAGGCAGCCTTCTCCCGGTGCAGATCTCCTGCGGGACTTGGTTCCCCTCCGGGATTGTGCACAGTGATAGTGCGCAGTGCGGGGCGCTGCTGCTTCGTGCGTTCGCAGGCGTGGAGGCTGGGAAACAAATCCGGCCGTGGAGAGTCTCTCTCTCTGGCAGACCCGTAGGCGGTGGTGATCGCTGTCCTGGGGTCTGGGAAGACAGACCCTGGGGCAGATTCGCCTGTGGGGCAGCTGCTGAGCCCTAAGCAGGCGTAGGTGCAGCAAAGGTCTCCAGCGCAGTGCTCTGGTCCGTTTGGCCTGGGGGTTAAGGTTAAGGAAGGAGTGGAGGCGGCGGGTGTGCGTTGTAGATGGGATCCCCGGTGTCCCGGCTAGAAGGGTCGGGCCAAGGGGCGACTTAGCTCACAGCACGGAGCTGCAGGTGCTTGCTCGCTCCTCTGGCTGTAAATTAATCTACAGCATGGCCTGCCCTGTGGGCCCTCTTTTTAACCCACCCGTCCAAGCTGATCCTGCCAGCACCGAGGCAGGACTTGGAGGAGAAAGTTGAGGCTTTTCGGATATCAGGTCACAATAGCTGTAGCTTCTGGATTTGTACCTTCTTGGTGGCCAGGACCATGAAGATCCTGCCTGATGAGCCCGGGCTGGGGACTGGGGTGGATGTGGTGGGCAGAAGCTTCCTCTTTTGGAATCTGTTGGGACTTTACCTTTCGGGCAAAACAGCACTTTCCTGATAAATCGGTGAAAACTCAGATGCTCTTCTCCCTCCTCGGACTTAATAAGTATCAAGGATTTCATCCCTCAAGAACCCAGGCAGCTGAGTGATGGCCCTGTGGCAGGAGGTTAAACATCGGAGCAGACCTGGGATTGAGAATCGCTGGACGCTGGGATTCTTTGGAGTCCTTCCTCTGGGTCTGCATGCAGACCACTTAAGCCCCCCAAGAAAAATTCCCAAGCTTCTCCTATCAGAAGACAGCTCAGATGCACCCAAGAAAACTAGTCTGTACTTGTAGGGCCCAAGCAGCTCAGCTCTGACTGATTGAAGAGAGAAGAGCGGGCTACTGCCTGGAAGGTCTGGAGACTCAAGCATCACAAGGCCACCACATCAACTCAGCTTACCACTCTTCCCCAACAGACTCCTGAGGATGAGGTTAACACAGTAAGCTCTTTATCCTACATTACCCCTTTACCCCCCACCCACATTTGCAACACCACCTCCACAAGAAATGAGGCTGTATATCAACTGTCATGTGGATACAAGCATACACATTTAGCATTAATTCGATTCCCAATTATTGAGATCCTGTTACATTCCATTAGTGTTGGGTAGTACCAAAACTTTTCATACATAGTGGCCAATCAGAGAAACACACATGTTCATACTTGCATTCCCAGAACTATTCACAAAAGCAAGCATACCCAGACTCTCAGTCCTTTGTGGCGTTTGTCCTCAGGTACTCTTCCCCATGGATACATGTGCACAATGGAATCTTTCTGAGCACATTTTTTTTTGTCACTTGTGGGGCTTGAACTCAGGGCCTGGGCACTGTCCCTGGACTTTTCTGCTCAAGGCTAGCGATCTACCACTTTGGAGATTAAAGATTCACAGACTTTCCCACCCAGGGTTGGCTTCCAACCACTATCCTCAGATCTTAGCCTCTTGAATGACTATGATTACAGGCATGAGCCATCAGCACCTGGCTAGAACAAACATCACTCCCTCCTTCCACAATCCTGAAAATCTATAGCTAGTTACTGGCTCCTGTCTCTGCCCAAGAGAGGCCTGAGAAATCAGAAGCCAGCTTTGAGCCAAGCCTGGAGGGGCTTTCTGGGAAGGCCTCCACACATAGCCACTTGGTCTTAGAAAAAAATGATTCCCAACCTGAAGAACTGACTGATCCAAGATCCCAGCAAGATACCACACACACACACACACACACACACACACACACACACACACACCACCGTCTGTCCAGGTGGGTCACCAGAATTTGCAAAGAAGTGCCAGTAGGGGGCAGGGTACCAGTTTCAAGGCTTTATTTACATAAGGCCAATTGAGTTCTCTCCACCTCCCCCACCCCCACCCCCCTCCCCTCCGGCAACTTGCTGCAACTTCTCTCACTCTTCCTTGGACAGTAACCTGGGAAATATTTATTTAAGTAGGGTTGGGAAAACTATGCAGACATTCTGAAAAATCCAAGAAGCTACTCTACCACTGAATAAACCTCCTCAAGCTAGTTTGAGCTGCTCCAACCAGAGCAGCTAACCAGACTTAATATTTGCACTGACCATGGTGGGTAGCTGGAGGCCCTTCTGTAGGCATCCAGTATTTCTCTTGTCTACCTCCTCTCACTCCACCCCACCCTGCCCAGGGAAGCCGTGGAAGCCAGAGGTCTGCTCTGGGCCTAAAGTGTAGAATTCAGGGTCTGGAATCCCATTGCCCTTCATATGTTCTTAACCAGGTTCCATGCCCTCTAGGGTGAAATGGAGCGAGACAGTCCAGCTAGCTGGGCCAGAGAAAGGAAATTTGCTGTCTGTTCAGATATGAAAGTACTGAATTACAGAGGGCAGTGGGGAGTTGGTGCAGCTCAAAATGTATCCAGTCAGTGTCTTTGTCCCCCCCTGTATCCCTCCCCGACTCCAGGCTTAGTGAAGACTTAGGTCTGGACCCTCCGTCCCTGGCTTAAGGTGCATCTCAAGGGAATGCAGCACCAGTCCTGGGGTGGGGCGGGGAGTGGGGGATTGGGTCAGATGGTGATGGGGGCGAAAATCAAATGGTGATGGGGGCCACCAAGGAATGTTGAAACAGAGCCAGGCAGATCTAGGGAGAGAACACTCAGCTACTCAAAAGCAGAAGCATAAGGGGGCAGCCACATCCTGTAAAGAGTCCAAAAGAGAGACTCAAATGTCTTTGCGATGAGAAACAGTGGAGGAAGGATGGAGATGGGGTTGGATTCACCACGGAGCCCCTCCCCATTTCCACATTCCCACCCCAGCACCAAGACTTCAGGGTCTTTCTGGCTGCCTAGTGTGAGGCTGGAGAGTGACCAGGACTCCAGGACTCCCAGACTCCTGTGTGTGTAGATGCGCTGGAAGGTATGCGAGAAGAGAAAGGGTGAGAACAGGCCGGGTGTGTACACCCTGCAGCTATGTGCCTTGCAGAGTGACTGTGTGACTGTGTCTGGGTCCTCAGGCATTCCTGCTGAGCCCAGGGGCGTCCAGGCTGCCGGCCAAAACCAGGGACGTCAGGTCACCTTGCCAGTGCCAGTGAGCAGACACACCTGGGGCTGTCCTCTTGAGCAGTGTCCCAACCTGGCACCATTTGCTCCTCATTCCTGGAGTCACAGCTGGCCCATAGCGGGTGAGCCTCGAAGGAAGAGGAACTCCAGGCCAAGTCGTGTGAACCAGGGGGGGTAATGGGGATGGTGGGTGGAGACAGCCCCTCCCAGTGTGGTCAAAGCCATGGCCCTGCCTGCCCCCTTGAGGGGAGTCTTCTGCAAACCCTGCGGGTGCTTGTGCTGTGCAGCTGGAACTTGGACGTTGTTCCTCTAGGATGGCAGAATGGAAGGGAGTGGCAAGGTAAGAAGGGTAACTTGATTAACAGAAGGGCCACTCATCTCCAGAGGCCCGAGAAGAGCTCCTAGTTGCCCCCAAATACCTTTTTTGGGGGGACCCACAACCCCGCAGGGATCCATCCATGAGATCATCTCTAGGGAGAAGTTTCTTTTCTTTTTTTTTAAGGATGCTCACACTCCTTACCCATGCCTGAACTAAATTGAAAACCATCTGTCTCCCTGCTCTACCCATAGCGCTGGGGACATGCTGGCTCCCCAGAGAAGCACAGTCACTGGGCTCCACGCCTTGGAGATCAGAGCTCTGAGGTCTGGCCTGCCCTGGGCAAGAGCTCCAAGCACCTCTGCCCTGTGGGGTCAGCTTTCTACTGAGTAGCCCACACACTGTCCAGGCTAATGGAATGCTCCTTCCAGGGGATGTCTCCTTCAGCTAACGGAGCTAACTCTTTCTTGCACAGTCTGAGCCCCTGGCAGTTGAGGAACCCCCACCCCCACTTCCCCAGGGTTGAGTAGCTGCTCTCGTAGCTATCCCTCAGCCCTTGGTGCAAGGCAAGGAGCTAGTGCTTGGGATGTGCTCCAGAACGCCATCCACAATTCTGTGTCTCTGGAATTTATCCTGATACAGAGGACTCCACTTTCACCTGTCTAGGGCACCCAGAGAAACTGAGGCCTTATGTTCAACAACTTGTCAGAGTGGTACAGATTACAGAGGCAGGACATGCATTTGATCTTGGTGTGTGAGATTTTGCAAGGCCAAGTTTGAATATCAGCTGCCTAGAAGGCAGGGGTGGGGTGGGGAGGGAACAGGGTGGAGAGGGGGTAGGTTGGATCAATGCCTGGTCCTGGCTCCAGGTAGTGAGTTGTCTAGCGGCTGGCAAGAAGACAGATCTCAGCAGAGCCAGGGCCATGAGAAATGCAGACCAGGCTAGCTGCAAGTTGAGCAGCAGTGGGACTCCAGCCTCAGTGGCATCTGGTAGAACAGAGCAGCAGCTCAGATACCCAGCTTCATCAGTGGCCCCCAAGTTGCCCCAGGGGCTGTTTGGTGCTTATTACTCTAGAGTAAAGATAAAACCTTGGCACCTCAGATCAGCCTGCTGCTCTCTTCCTCTCCCCCAAACTTCCACCATGTTGTTGGGATTGAGGGTATAAGGCTGCTGATTCAGGGATCTTGAGGACTAAGATA
This sequence comes from Dipodomys ordii, assembly GCF_000151885.1. Classification (NCBI taxonomy): domain Eukaryota; kingdom Metazoa; phylum Chordata; class Mammalia; order Rodentia; family Heteromyidae; genus Dipodomys; species Dipodomys ordii. Next base: position 5,841,550 of record NW_012267253.1, on the reverse strand, counting down.
CCAGTCCTTGGTGACATAGTCATCTCTTTGTCCATGTCAGAGACACAACTGTCCTTTGAGGGGTAGTATATTAAAACATAATTCCAACCCTTGCATGGTGAGACAGGACTGTAATACAAGCTCTTAGGCAGCTGAGACAAGAGGGTAGCAAGTTCAAAACCAGCCTGAGCTAGTCGTAAGACTACTAGCCTCAAAAAAAACAAACAACAAAAAACAACCAACCAGAGATGTGGCTCAATGTTACCTAGCAAGCCCAAAACTCTACATCTCATCCTTAGCACTGAAAGGGGGATGGCATTGCCCTATTTGCAAAGCGTACTCTTGGGATGTCAGCAAAGACCCTGTATCTGCTTTCTAAAGACCAGAATAGGTCCAGCCCACCTCTGCCTCTTCTACTTTTCACACACTTAATCCTGAGATGAACTTCCTCATTCCCTTCTACACCAGCAAAGATGATGGTGGAACAAGCTCCCCAATCCCACCTAAATAAATCTGTCAGTGTCAGGATGGGTTATGTGATACTCCCGTCATCCAAGCCCCTGAAAAACCACCCTGAGACTCATGAAGTGATGAAAGGAAGTGCCCAGAGTCTGAAACCAAGCACAGAGGAAACAAACCAAGAAGTGTGTCCTTCCTTTCAAGGGCAAGGGTGCAGAGTTGGATTGGGGAGGTTCAGGGACAGCGTCAGACTCTCAATGGAGTAGGGAGACAGGCCAGAAAATATTAGAAAAACAGAGCAGCTGAAGCTGAATAGTTTCTAAAAGCAAAATAATGTAAGTAGCTCCTAGCCTTTATATGGTACAGTAATTTGCAGAGTATCGGTGGTTTAATGATAATATGCAGTATGGGCGTATGGGCATCTGATCCCCCATTTGAAGAATATAGGAGAGGGAATGTAGCTCAAGGCACTGGAGCTAGCAAAGGATCAGTCCTCTATACTCTGTTGCTTAGGGAAATTGTTGAGTTTTGAGGAAATAGCAGATCCATAACCAGCACAGAGAATGAAGATCATTCCCTTGGGGCTGGGGAAAGGATTTAAAGATGGCAGGCTCATAGAAGTCTAGAGCTACTGGGATTTCAAATCATTACCCTCAAAATCAGAACCTGCTCTGGAAATAATTAAATGGGCTGCCAGAGGGAAGCTCAGGGAAGTGGTAGGAAGGAGAACTAGAGCTTTGCCCTTTGGTTAGGCTCAGGATGTATCTGAAGGCTCTCAGCAAATGAGGGACCAGATATTTCCTTAGACGGTAAATAAAAATGTTATGGATGATGCCCAAAAGATTGTCGCTTTTCTAACAGGGCTAGATGGGAAAAGATTCAAGACTTTTGTTTACTCTGAAATACTAGATCCTGATGTTAGTTTGGAGCCCTAGGCATGGAAGTCAAGCCTCAATTCACTGTTCTTTAAAGGAGTAGATAAGATGATCACCCTGAAGGCAAACAATACTAAACAGGAAGAATGAGGAGGAGGCTCAGAGACTGGGCAAGAATAGAAACAAGGTTCAGAGAAAGGGTGAAGGACTGTTCAAACCAAGACACAAGCTCCAGGGCTGAGTAGGGTTCAGCAGGCAACATCTCCCTCCACGGAGGCTAGGGGAACTACCACCAGGAAAGATAAGCAGATAATGCCATATCACCCAGGGGCAACTGGGATGTGCTGGACACCAAACCAGAAAAGTCTTTCAGGAAAGACTAAAAATCTACCACACCTATGTCAACAAAAACCTAGCTCAGGCTCAAAGTGTCCCCAATTCAAGTGGAGTTGAGGCAAGAAAATAGACTATACAGATGATCCTTGATCTATACTGGTACAAAAGCAATGTATGTACTGAAGAGACCATACTTTGAATTTGAGCACTGAATCCTGATCTTCCCCTGGGCTAGCCATATGCACATAGTATTGACTTGAGCAGTGAAAGGCAGGTCCTAGACACTCTCCAGTGGAATCAGTGCCTTGCAGTGTATTATTGTTAGTAAACTAAGATGTTCAGTAGCTTATGAATATTAGATACATTTCTAACTTATGATAATGTATTGGGATATAAGCCCATGGTAAGCCAAGCAGTATTTTTATTATCCATTGCTGCAACAAAATTCAAACCATGAACTTATTTCTCAGTCATATGGCAGTCTACAAGGAGTGCTTCTGGCAAGCAGGTCGTCTTCCAGGAGGGTGGTTATCAAGGTATCATGTGCCTCCACCTTTAGGACCTGAGACTTCTTTGTGTTCAGTTGCTGGATGAGTAAGATTCATGAAAAGTAGTCATGAGAGACTTAGTACGGAGGCAGATTTAGAAATGGTTATTTCTACTTATATTCTATTAGAGTTTAGTTCTATCACCAACCAACTGTAAAGGAGACTGGGAAATGGAGCTACCTGTATGACTAGAAAACACACACACACACACACACACACACACACACAGGAAAAGGATTTCATGAGTTTGTATAAAGTTAGTTATCAAGGATTTTAGAACATAGGTCTTTGTGCTTTGTAAATTTTCTTACTTATATGCAGTTGTCGTTGGTATAGTTTTTACTATTATGGTTTTGGTATACAGTAGTATAAGGAAGAACAAAAGCAGCAAATGCAGAGGTGGAAGTAAAGTCTGGTTTTCAGAGTTTATTATAAGATTCATAGGGGGCTGGGAAGGTGGCTCAGTGGTAGAGCGCTTGCCTTGCATACCTGAGGCCCTGGGTTCGATTCCTCAGCACCACATAAACAGAAAAAGCCGGAAGTGGCGCTGTGGCTCAAGTGGTAGAGCACTAGCCTTGAGCTGAAGCGCTGAGGGACAGCGCCCAGGCCCAGAGTTCAGGCTCCACGACCAGACAAAAAAAAAAAAAAAGATTCATAGTGTCCAGCTTCCAACCAAAAAAAAAAAGGAGGCATACAAAGAAACAAGAAAGTGTTTGCTGTAAACAGAAAAAAAAATAGGGTTGATAAAAGCTGCCACTGAAAAACCCAAACATTGGACTTATTGGATAAGTACTTTGAGATCCATTTAACGAGCTAAAGGAAACAATGCCCCAGAGAACTAATGGAAAGTATTAGAATGATGGCTCATCAACAAAAAAAAAAAATGAAACTATAAAAAGAAGCAAACAGAATCTCTGAGATTAGAAAGTACAGTAACTGAAATTTAAATTTCTCTAGAGAGATTCAACAGAAGATTGAGAAGAATCAATAAGCCTGATGATATCAGGATGAAGAGAACTGAACAGATTTTCTGAGTCCTATGGGATGCTATGTATGGAACATACCACAAATATAACCAAAGTGACAGAGGATGAGAAAGAACACTTGATAAAATGATGGCCCCAAGCATCCCAATTTTGATAAAAAACATAAAACTATACACCCAAAATACAAAATGAACTCCAAGTAGAAAATACTGAAAGGGATCCAGGCTGAGATACATTATACGTAATCAAAGTGACAAAAGACCGAGAGAACCTTCAAAACATCAAGAGAAAAGCAACTTGTGCACATGGGATCCTCAAAAGATTAACAGCTCATTTCTCAGAAAAAATCATGGAAACCTAAAGAAGCCAGATAGACTAGGAAAAATGAGATACGGTCAAGCTAACTGCAAATACAGGAGATAGTCTTTCCTGTACTTCCCTTAAGATTAAGGGAGCAAAAGTAATTTGGGGGGAAATGAAGCAGGATAATTTATGGAAACTGAGGCCTAGTGTAGGCAACTAAGAAATATGGTATCTAGAAACTTAGAAATGCTATCTTTGCTTCGAATAGAGGCAACTGAAGCCGGGCGTCAGTGGCTCACACCTGTAATCCTAGCTACTCAGGAGGCTGAGCTCTGAGGATTGTGGTTCAAAGCCAGCCGGGCAGGAAAGTCCATGAGACTTTTATTTCCAATAAACCACCGAAAACCAGAAGTGACGCTATGGCTCAAGTGGTAGAGCTCTAGCCTTGAGCTGAATTGCTGAGGGACAGCACCAGGGCCAGAGTTCAAGCCCCACAACCAACAAAGAGAGAGAGAGAGAGAGAGAGAGAGGCAACTGAATGTATTCTTTCTTAAGGGTTGCATTTCTCAGCCAAGAATTCACAACTGCCTTACAGGATGCCCCAAAATGCAGATAGCAGGGCAAGACACCTCCTTGTTTCAAAGATAAGGATGCATTCTTACCTGGAAACTCAGAGAATAACACCAGGTGTAGTTAGAGCAAAGACAAAGCACCTAGCTTTGCATAACTTAAAATCAGACTCCCTGCCTTTACCCTATAAATACTCAACAGCTCGAGGTGCTGTGTCTCTCTGGGTGTCTCCTTGTGTGTGTGTCTGCGTCTGTGTCTTGTGTCTCTATGACAGCACTCCTACTGTGTTAGAGTGTGCCCCTGCCCTTCTGTTTCTTTGTCTGCTCTTTTGTCTGTTTGTCTGTTTCTTTGCTTGTTTACTTAATAAAGCTCTTACCATTGTGACTTGTCCAGAAATTCTTATTCTGCAATCCAAGTCAAGAACCCTAAGCGAAGAGTTCCTATATTTAAAGGGGAGCTTCACTAAACCTCACCTCTGTCAGGTGACAGGATGACATATTCAAAGTATTGAACAACAAGTAAATGCCTCACAACTAAAGTTCCACATCCGATAAAACAACAACAACAAAAATCCTATTCTTCAAAAATTCAGACTGGGTGACAGCTCATGCCTGTAATCCTAGCTTCTCAGGAGGCTGAGATCTGAGAATCATGGTTGGAAGCCAGCCCAGGCAGGAAAAGTTGTGAGACTCCTTCCTATCTCTATCTACCAGAAAACTGAAAGAGAGGAACTGTGGCTCAAAGTGGTATAGTGCTAGTCTTGAGTACAAAAGCTCAGGCTCTGAGTTCAAGCCCCATGACTGGAAAAAAATTGTTTTCAGAAGAAACGAACACATTCCTAGGTTAAGTGTGTTTTGCTTACTGACAAAAATCTTCCAGTGCTACCAGAATATGTTTTATAAAAGCCTGGATCTCTTGGCAGAGTGAGAAAAGACTTGGGCCTCCGTCTGGATGTTGCCCTGAAGCAACCACTTAGTTCTCACTGAACTTCCCTCCTATTGCTAGAGATTCTACTCATTTCTAAAGACATAAAACCTAGATCTGGATTCAAAGTGGCAAGCCTCCAGAGTCCTTTCTCAGAGTCTTTAAGGATCATACAAGAGTCGATTTCTCCAAAATTGTTATCTCTTTGCTTTATAGTTGAGAGGGCTAGGTGAACTTTGTATGGACTTAAGAGGCTTCCAGAGATGTTCCTACTTTCAGTGCAGGCTTTTCTCAGGCTGAGCTACAGGAAAACAGATTTGTTCTTTCCCAGTTTATTGGATCTATATCAGAACTTTTTTTTTTTGTCAATCATGGGGCTTGAACTCAGGGCCTGAGCACTGTCCCTGAGCTTTTCCATTCAAGTCTAGTGTTCGACCATTTTAAGCCACAGCTCCACTTCTGGTTTCTGGTGATTAATTGGAAATAAGAGTCTCGCGTAGACTTTCTTGCCCATCTGGCTTCTGAACTGTGATCCTCAATTCCCTGAATAGCTGGAGTTATAGGTGTGAGCCACAGATGCTCACTGTATCAGAACTATTTTATCTAACTTTTGTCTTGATCTGGAAAAATATGTTGATATCTCAAATGACAGTTTGCTTTTCTAGGCAGTGAAGGATCAAGAAGATGGGAACAAATTTGGGAAGTTCTCCCTAAAGCTCGTGAGTAGACAGGCAATGGATGAGTAAACTGAGGCAAGTGACTAGAAGACTAGGGCTAGATAGTAGCCTAAGTTCATGAACTTAGTCATAAAATATTGTTGGCTATTCTCCAAATGCACTAACTAATGAGCTACTGTTGTCCAGTAGTTCATAAAATTAAACGACAGAATTAATCAATAATCGGTAGCCCAGCACAGTGGCTTTAATACTAGTTACTCAGGAAGCTGAGACCTGGAAGATCAAGGTTTAAAGCCAACCCATGCTGAAAAGTCTGTGAGACTCCAGCTCCAAATAACCAACAAAAGGCTGTAATCGAGGCATGGCTCAGTGATAAAACACTAACCATGACCCAATGAAAGCATGAAGTCCTAAGTTCAAGTCCTTACACACACACACACACACACACACACACAACACGAGTCTATGATGTGCCTGGTATCATACCATACCGAGTGCCAGTTTGCGAATTATATGATAAGGATTCTGCCCTGAAGGGGTATCTGTTCTAATTCCAAGCATCATAAGGAAGGACTTTACAGGATACCATAAAGACACTTGCACATCCATGTTCATTGCTGCACTATTCACAATAGCCAAGTTGTAGAAAGACCCCACATACCCTACAATAGATGAATGGATCTGAAAAAGGTGGTACTTGTACACAATGGAATTTTGTACAGCCATTAGAATAACATTATGTCACTTGCAGGGAAATAGATGGACTTAGAACAAATCATGTTAAGTGAGGTAAGCCAAGCTTGGAGGGAGAAACGGTGCATGTTTTCTCTCATATGCAGAAACTAGATCTAAAATACCAGGACAGGGCTGGGAATGTGGTTTAGTGGTAGAGTGCTTGCCTAGCATGAATGAAGCCCTGGGTTCAATTCCTCAGTACCACATAAACTGAAAAGGCTGGAAGTCGTGCTGTGGCTCAAGTAATAGAGTGTTAGCCTTGAGCTCAGAGACAGTGCCCAGGCCCTGAGTTCAAGCCCCAGGACTGGCAAAAAAAAATACCAGGACATAATAAATTATATAGGTCATTAAGCATTCACACACCCGGTGAGACCAAAGGGAGATACTCTCAGGAACAGAAAGGCACAATGCCTATGTGCCTTTGATCATATAAAATAATATTTATCAAAATGAACTCCAGGAAATGAAAAGAAGTGTTTTCTTTTTTGCTGTTTTTGTTTTCTTTCCTTTTTGTTCTGCATGCTTGTTTACACATCTTTGTTCTGCATGCTTGTTTACACATCTTTGGGAGTGTAAGTGGGGCCCAGAAATAAAGGGACAAAGGGTAAAGAAATGAAGCAATGAGACTCACTAGGCACTATATTGAAAACAAACTATACAACATGTGGGTGGAGATGCAAAAGGAAAAACTAGGAGAGAGTGAGGGAAAAGATGCCATTGTCCAAAGAGAAATGTTCTCTTTGCCTGACTTGTGTCCCTGTAACCTCTCTGTACATCACCTTTATAATAACAATTTTTAAAAAAATTTATACCAGCTCCACTGAACCTTGTATACAAAATGGATCACTGTGTGTAGTGGGGCCCTTGAGAGAGCTAGAGAAAGTCCAAGGAAGAGGTGAAAAAGGAAGGAAAGTGTCTATTCCTATGCACTGTTTTCATTTCAACCCGATCAAATATTACCTCCTCATAAAGTCTAGTTGATTGGCTCCCATAGGTAGAATTGACTTGAGTATTCCACAACATTTCATAAACAACTCTGTCATGATACTATATTCTATGTAGTTTTTAAGCAAGTAGTGTTTAAAACAAATGAAAGTGAAAGTTTTACCTGTTTTGTGTCATTAGTACATAGTATGCATATGCATATAGTTCATGCTGAATAAATGTTTTCTAAATTAATGGTAAGATGGTCTCTATTTTTTTTTTTTGCCAGTCCTAGGGCTTGAACTCTGGGGGCCTGAAAACTGTCCCTGGCTCCCCCTGAGCTCTCTAGCTCAAGGCTAGTTCTCTACCACTTAACCACAGTACCACTTCTTGCTTTTCCTGTGATTAATTGGAGATAAGAGGCTTAAGGGCTTTCCTGCCCTAGCTGGCTTTGAACCAAGATCCTTAGATCTCAGCCTCCTGAGTAGCTAGGATTACAGGTATGAGCTATCAGCACTGGGCTCTAAAATTTTTATTGATATACTGCATTAAAGAAATATATAGCCGGGCACTAGGGGCTCATTCCTGTAATCCTAGCCACCCAGGAGGCTGAGATCTGAGGATCACGGTTCAAAGCCAGCCTGAGCAGAAAAGTTCATGAGACTCTTATCTCCAATAAACCATCGGAAAACCAGAAGTGGTGCTGTGGCTCAAGTGGTAGAGTGCTAGCCTTGACCTGAAGAGCTGAGGGACAGTGCCCAGGCCCAGATTTCAAGTCCCATGACCAACAAAAAAAAAAAAGAAGAAGAAGAAGAAAGTAAGAAAAAAAGAAAGAAAGAAAAATCTAGACTGAAAATGTGGCTTTGTGGTAGAGTGTTTGCCTAGCATACACGAAGCCCTGGGTTTGATTCCTCAGCACCACATAAGCAAAAAGAAAAAAGCCAGAAGTGGTGCTGTGGCTCAAGTGGTAGAGCGCTAGTCTTGAGCTGAAGAGCTGAGGGACAGTGCCCAAGCCCAGAGTTCAGGCCCCATGACCTGACCCCCAAAAAAAAAAAGAGTCTCAAAGATTTTTCTGCCTAAGTTGGCTTTGAACTGCCACCCTCAAATCTCAGTCTTCTAGTAGTTAGGACAGGTGTGAGCCACTGGTAGGCAGCTTTTGATGGTGTTGTTGTTGTTGTTGTTGTTGTTGCTAGTCCTGGGCCTTGAACTCGGCCTGGGCACTGTCCCTGAGCTTTTTTTGCTCAAGGGTAGTGCTCTACCACTTGAGCCACAGTGCCACTCTTGGCCTTTTCTGTTTATGTGGTACTGGGGAATTGAACCCAGGACTTCATGCATGCTAGGCAAGCACTCTACCACTAAGCCACATTCCCAGCCCAGTCGTTATTATGTTTTAATACAGCTCTGTGAGCTTGTCTGCAGGGGCTTGCTTTGAGCCCTGGTCTTCCTGCTGTTGTTTTGCCTTTTCAAAGCATTATTTTGTTTGCATTTAGATTATTTTTTTTCCAAAGTTAAGATTGTTTATGTAAATCTTTGTAAGATTCTTAATTACTTGGAATGGGTAATGTCATTAGAACTAGAAATGATACTAGGTTGGTAGGGCATTTGCCTAGCATACACAGCACCCTGTGTTTAGTCCCCAGCACAGAAAGGAAGGAAGGAAGGAAGGAAGGAAGGAAGGAAGGAAGGAAG
>NW_012267253.1:5754620-5832495 GCF_000151885.1 Dipodomys ordii | reverse complement strand
GGGAGGGAGGGAGGGAGGGAGGGAGAAAGAGAAAGAAAGAAAGAGAGAGAGAAATGAAGAAAGAAAGGAAGGAGGGAAGGAAGGAAGGTAGGAAGGGAAGAGAGGAAAGGAGGGAGAGAAGGAGCGAGGGAGGGAGGGATAAGAAGAAAGGAATTTAAAAAGGAAAAAAGAAAAGGAAAGGAGAGAAGAAAAGGAATGGAAGAAAAAAAACCAGAGACAAATAAACCAAACTTGATCACCCCGGGGACCTGCAATGTCCATCACTTCCGTCACATGTGGCACACAAATGATGAAGGGCTGCCTTGGTGACCCTGTCTGGAACATCTACATTTTCAGGGTGTATTTTTACACAGCAGGTAACATTCCCACCCGAGCTATGTCCTGCAGGTGCACTCTACCATTCGCTCATCCATGAAATATTAGCAAAACTTGAAGTTTTTTAAAAAGCAAAACTAACATATAAATTGTTCCATTCTTTTCATGTCTTACCCCAAATGATCATTTCATAGATACAGACCAATCTATGAAATGAGCATTCAAGCTGACTGCAACCTTTTGTTTTGCAATGTGGGAATTGAACCTGGGGCTTCACACATGCTAATCAAACTCTCTACCACTGAGCTACATTTCCTCCCTACCCCCCACCTATAGAAAATTTTTGAATAGAAAATAAATATTACATTAGTAAGTTTGCAGCCTGAGGCAGATTCAGACAAAACTTATTTCAGGGGAGTGGGGGGAGGATGGGAAGGGATGGGAAGGGGAAACAAAGGAGGAGGCTACAATGCTTGATAAGAAATGTATTCATTATCTTGCCCATGTAATTGCAACCCCTCTGTACAGTATTTTCACAATTAAAAAAAAACTTATTTCAATTCAATAGCATGGTTTCCAAACAAGATGGCGACATTTTTGTGTGTGTTTTATATTCATCACAGTAAGAGGCAGAATCTATCTCCCTGACCCCCAGCCCAGAAAGAGCTCTAAGGATGTAGAGGCAATGGTGTAAGATGATTTTCAAGGTTACATGGCTTTCATGGGGTCACTCTGGGAGCTTTGAGTCTCCTTGAGAAGCCCAGCCATATGGGGGCTTCCCTGCTGGAGAGGCCTCATGGAGGCGCAAGACTCCAGCCTTCCTACCAGACAGCAAGAGAAGGTGTCCCAGACTCCTCAGCTAACTGAAAAGCTGAATGAGCTCATGCAAAACACAAGCTCTATCAATATCACGTGGGACAGAGGAATCCAACCAATCATGTGCCCTTGAATTCCCAACACACAATACAGTGAGACATGAAGAACAGGGTTAGTGCAAATCATTAAGCTGGGGAGGTGGCAGAGGGTAACCAGACAAGGAAAGTGTTTTTCAGAATCGGAGGTCTCAAACATGGGTATAGATAACTTTGCGGGGGGAGGGATTGAAAGGACAGATTCACAGATGTCTGTAATCCTAACTACCTAGGAGGCTGAGATGTACCAATCCCTCTTCAAAACCACTCCAGGCAGACAAAACCATTCAAAGACCAGAAACAGAGCTGTGCTTTCAGTGGTGGAGTACCAGCCTTAGGCAAAAAAGCCAAGCAACACTGCAAGGCCCTGAGTTCAGCCACAGTACAGCATATGTACACAAAAAACTGGACTCATGTGCCAGTGGTTACTGGGAGGCAGTTGTGTGATTATAAAGGGTGCTGAGGGGCTGAGGGTGCTCAGGGGTACAGTGAGTACTTAGTATATATCAGGCACTGGGTTTGCTCCACAACACAGGAAGAAAACAAGAAAGCAGAAGGGAAAGAGGGAAGGGAGGAAGGGAGGGAGGAAGGAAGGAAGGAAGGAAGGAAGGAAGGAAGGAAGGAAGGAGGAGAAAGCGGGGAGGAAGGAAAGAGGGAGGGAAGGAGGAAGGAAAATGTATGCTGAGCTTGAAGTCAGACAACACTATTAGATGCTGCCATTTGGTAGCTGAACCCCTTAGGGAGCCAAGTCACAAATACATGGTAGGGTTGTCATAGGCATTCAAAGGAATCTGCAAACTGGAAGAAACTCCTTGGGTTGTCACATTTCAGGAAATATTCTTGTATTGGGTGAGCAGGTGAATTAGCTCTGAGATTGTAGGGAAAGAGGAGCTGACCTAGTACATCTGGTGTGGTAGACATGCACACATGTAAAAATCTGTGCGCCCAGCCTATTGGCAAGGATTTCATCTTCCCCAAACTGCTTCAAGTTACACCTAGAAGCTGGTATTGCTGCTTCCCCTAGCTAGCTCTGAGAGAGGAGAATCTCATGATTAAGCTGAAAGCAATGGAACATTTTAGAATCTCAATCTGAAGTCAGCACTGTGAGAGGAGGCTGAGGGATCTGGGGAAAAACCCAGGATCTAAGAGTGATGGAAAACACAATCGATTTATAACTTTCCCAAGTTCTTCCTCACTGTTTTGGATCTATGAGAAGTTTGGATCTCTGACAAGTTTGTAGGGGACTTTTTTTTTTATGATGCTCAGGTAAACAAATACTGACCTTAGGAGGACAGTGATATGAAGAAACTTAGTTGGAGAAAGATACGGGTCTTGATGAAAGGTAAAAGCCTTAAATACCCAGAAGGAAATCACAGCTGCCGGCGCTGGAGAGGCGGTGCAGAAGGTAAAGTGATGGCGCCACCTGCTGGACAAAGGTAAGCCTTGCGTCTCTCCACTTAAAACTGCCCAGAAACTCCACACTCTAGTAGTAGTAGGGGCCCTGTTTTCTCCGTTGCTGCTTGCCCACATGCCTGCAGCTCTTCAAAGCCTGTGATTTGGTGTCTCAGAATAATATGTGTGTTTAAAAGGCTTACTGTCTTTTCTCAATGACTGGGATCCGACAAACTTGCTTTTCAACAATGGTAGGTCCCCTGAGTTTCTCCTTTATGAATAGGCCGCAAGTCCCTGCCCGGCCAGCATGGGGAGGGCCTGTCCCTGAGCTTTCAGGACAGACCCTACTAAGATTCTTAGGGAAGAGGCAGGACTAGTGAGAGACAGGGCCCTGGGCTGAGATTGTTGAGCCTGCAAGCGCCCACCTTGGGTCCAATGACTGCATAAGAGAAGAGATGCCTTGAAATGGCTCCAGGCTCCAGGCAGCACTAGAAAGAGTGTCTAGTTACTTCTTAGGGCTAATGACAGTGCCAATACGCCCCACAAGTTTTCTCACTTTTATGGAGATAATTAGAGGGCTAATCATTTCCTTATGTGTATAAAGGAGTAAAAACCTGACCTGCTGTCTCAGCAGCTGTATTTTATTCTGCACTTATGAGTGAAGCTGAATTGTAGCACTTCCTTGTGCATTAACAAAGATCTTGGGCTTTTAACATCAGACCCTAGTCAACCTCGGGTTTGGGGTTATTCTGAAGGAAACTGAGTATGGGGTAGAAATAATCCATAGATCATTCTCTAGTATTTATGGGGTAAGTGGGGAGTTTGGCTGTGAATTCTGTCTGCTTCTGAGGAAAAAAAAATTCAGCTGGGTGCTGGTGGCTCATGCCTGTAATCCTAGCAACTCAGGAGGCTGAGATCTGAGGATCTGAGTTCTGAGATCTGAGTTCAAGCACCATGAACCCCTCCCCCTCCCTGCAAAAGATAAGAAAAAGATTTTCAAAGTTGAGCATTCAGTGAGGTCCCCTGGAGCCTTATTCATGTACAGATTGCTGGGCTCCATCTCAGAGTTTCAGACTCAGGGATTTCTATTTCTCATGTGATGTTAACGAGGCTGATTCTGGGTGCACACAGTATAAGATTAGCTACTGTATGAACAGAAGTATTTACTAATCACCAGTGGCTCATATCTGGAATCTTAGCCACTGAAGAGGCTGAGATCTGAGAATCTCAAAGCCATCCAGGCCATAAAAAGCTCTTATGTCCAATTAACTGGCAAAATCCAGAAGTGGAGGTGTGGCTCAAATGGTAAAGCTCCAGCCTTGAGTGAAAAACTAAGGGATAGCTGGGCACTGGTGTTTCACACCTGTAATCCTAGCTACTCAGGAGGCTGAGATCTGAGGATCACGGTTCAAAGCCAGCCCTGGCAGGAAAGTCCGTGAGACTCTTATCTCCAATAAACCACTAGAAAACTGGAAGTGGTACTGTGGCTCAAGCAGTAGAGCACTCGCCTTGAGCTAAAGAGCGCAAGGACAGCGCCCAAGCCCAGAGTTCAAGCCCCACGACCGACCAAAAAACAAAAAAACTAAGGGATAGCACCCAAGGCCCCTGAATTCCTCTCAGTGCCAGCACCACACACACACACACACACACACCACACCACACACACCACACCACACCACACCACACCACACCACAGGTGCATTGCCTCTCTCTTACCAGAGAGAGATTCATGGACAAAATCCAAAGGACATCTGATTTTGTCTAGGAGCGACATCTTCACTGACTTTAAACTGAAATTTAGTATGTTCTTAGATTATAAACATTAGCAATAGACCATACTAGTATGAACACTGATCACAGATATTTTAAAATCTCACAACAGTGTGGCAGGTATCTGCAAATATTATCTATGCTTATTACTATTTCAAAACTCTGGTGGTTATTAGTCCTGCCAGTCGATTTTATTCTTTAATCCATTAATGCAGAAGCACACATTAGTATATCAACTACTTTTAAGAAAATATTATGATCACTGTATTTCAAAATGATTGGTTTCTTTTGAGGTCCTATGTATTTTCTTTTATGCATTTGAGAACAGTATTCAGGCCGCCCAGGGAGGGGTGGGGAGGGAGGCTGGGCCCGTGGGATGAATAAAAGAGTAAAATCCTTGCTCTGTGAATGCGAGGGCAAGGTTAATCTCCAGGATAAGTGGAAGTTCCTTCAAGGAGAAGTTTGGAGGAAGTGGTAATACTTGGATGGAAGAGGAGGGGTAGATGGGATCAGGGACAGGTTGTTAGCTCTATGTTGCTAAAAGGAGAGCTGGAGCCATTCACACACTGGTCCCAATGCTGTGTGCAGACATATAGATCCCTGATAGCAGCCCCTGCTCACGCGGGTGATGAACAATGGTGATAGTCACATTATGGTGACTATTTTGATCAGCAGGGACTTCATTTAGGAGCACAGGTGTGGTTGCACCTTGTTTGAGGTTTGGTGGTCAGGATTTGGAGGTCAGGGCAAAGATGGGGAGGACTACCATTCAGTGAGCAGTCTTTGGTTCCATGGCCTGTACATTTGCTTTTCCCTCGGTTGGGGGCCTGAACTCTGGCCTGGGCGCTGTCCCTCAGCTTTTCAGCCTAAGGCTAGCGCTCTACCACTTGAGCCACAGCGCCACTTCTGGCTTTTACTGCTTACGTGGTACTGAGGAATCGAATCCACGACCTCATGCATGCAAGGCAAGCGCTCTACCACGGAGCCACCTTCCCAGCCCTGGTCTGTACTTTTTAATCCCTTGAAGGAGTGTGTCTGTCTGTCGATCTGTCTGTCCGACTGTCCATCGGTCCGGAGATGGGAGATGCTTTCTTTCCTGCAGTCTTTTGACATTTCTCTACACAAGTCCTGTCATTGTCATCCCCAGATCCAAACCCAAAGTCCCATCTTGGATACTCACTTTGGGAAGGAAATGGAAGCTATGATCTTAGGCCCTGGGCACTGGAGAGGCAGACTGGTAGTAGACAATGGAGCCAGCAGACATGGCCAGGGCTGTCCTGCATCTCCAGGTGTGGAGGGTGCAGTGGGCAGCTCACATCTCACTGCGTCTTGGCAACTGCACCCTAGGATGAGGGAGAGGAGAGACAGGGAGGTGACGTCACACATCTGGTGGGTGATCATTAGTGACCCATAAACCATCCAATCTAGAGTACAAAAGAGAAGGTGTAGCTTTGCCACAAATGATGTGACTAAAAATAATCCATGCATGTAGACATGCCAGGTGTTTGACACGGCAAGTTAAAGCTAGAAGGCCATAACCCAAGAGTCTGGGGTCTGAACCCTAGGGCTTTCCAAGGCACTCTTGAAGAAAGAATGGCCCTGAGGACAAGGCAAAATAATAACTCTGATCACCGTAGTAACTATGATCACGCAGTGGTGCTCTGCCTTTAGTGAGCATGTACTATATGCTAGGAGGCAGCTTGATGTTTTGCCTCATTATTTCATTTGCATAACAAATCCACAAAGTGGGGATTATTGTTCTCCCTTTACAGCCAGGGAAACTGAAGCTACAGGCTCACAAGCGCACACCAGTATATGCCCGGAGCACCACTGTGGTGTTCTGGTGAGCCAGGCAGACTCCACGAAGACTCTTTCAACTTTAGCTGCCAGTGGGTTCTTTGCGGACCCATCTCAACATGATTTCTAACTTTAGTGTCTCCAATGATGGGAAATAACAGACCCCTTAATGAGAACTGGGTGCCAGTGACTCACATCTATAATCCTAGCTAATCAGGAGGCTCCGATTTGAGGATCTCATGAGACTCATCTCCAGTTAACCACCAAAAAGCCAGAAGTGGAGGGGTGACTCAAGTGGTAGAGCACTAGCCTTGAGCAAAAACTAAGAGACAGCACCCAGACCTTGAGTTCAAGCCCTAGTACTGGCACCAAAATAATAATAATAATAATAATGAGTCAAAGTCCACAGCTGAGTATAACCAGTCTATGGGCTCAGGTCTTCTCCCTAGCCATGGGTGTGTGAACCACCACCAAATGGGAGGCAAAAGAGGCAGGCAGAGGGTAGGAGGGAGCTCCCCCTCCCCGCCAGAATCAGCCTGGCTTCTCTGGTTCTACATCAGCTTCCTCAGCCCCCAGCTCCTGCTGGATTAGGGAAGTGCATGTTCTTGCCCAGGATGCTTTGCACTCCTTCTGCACCTGCTCCCACTAGCTTCCTGGGATCAGCCAAACTCTGCATCCAGAATCACCAAGGGGCCAGACCGAGAAGTTCTGTGCCTGCAGGGCCTGGGCGTTGAGTGAGGGCTGCCGTCTGCTTTCAGGTGCCCGAGCCAGGATTCTGTCTGCAGCTGTGCAGCTTCGCTGGGAGCTAGGATCTCTACTAACCCTCTTCTCATCTCAGAAAGCCCTCTAAGCAGATCTCTCCCCCACCTCACCCCCAGTTTGGAGGAACAGAGAAGCTGCTGCAATTAGCAAAGTGAGAGTACCTCAGCCCTTCGTTACCCCCAAATATTTGTCAAAAGGCCTAGAAACTTAGTCTTTCAGTCTGTTTTCTCATCGGTAAAGTAAAACTAACAATGAAATGTGGCTATGCAAGTAAAACGCTATCTTAAAGCTGTGTGTGATGGCTCATGCCCGTAATCCTTGACATTGAGAGAATCGTGGTTCAAGACCAGCCCAGGAAGAAAAGTTGGTGAGAGCCCATCTCAACTGAGAGCTGCACATAGTGGTGCATGCCTGTTATCCTAGCTACAAACAAAAGCTTAAATTAGGCATGTTGCAGCCCAGGCAGGAAGCAAGACCTTTTCTTAAAAATAAATAGTACCATAACTGGTTGGAGGTGTGGTTCAATAGTAGAGGACCTGACTAGCCTGCACTCTACCCCAGTACTGGAAGGAACGAAGGAAGGGGAGAGAGAGAGAGAGAGGAAGGAAGGAAGGAGGAAAGAAAGAGCGAGCAAGCTGTGGTCATCTTTTCAGGCCAGTCTAACAAAATGCCTTAAACTTGCAAGCAGAAATGTATGGCTGTCACTAACCATGGTTCCATGGTTCTAGCGCCTGGGAAGTTAAAGATCAAGGCACCAGCAGATT
The DNA here is from genome assembly GCF_000151885.1 of Dipodomys ordii. Lineage (NCBI taxonomy): Eukaryota > Metazoa > Chordata > Mammalia > Rodentia > Heteromyidae > Dipodomys > Dipodomys ordii. Next base: position 5,824,784 of record NW_012267253.1, on the reverse strand, counting down.
CTGCCTTCTTGTTCCTAGATGTTCTTTCACTGTGTCTTCATGTGGTATGAAGAGCAAGGGGGCTCTCTGGGGTCTCTTTCATAAGGGCATGAATTCCACTCAGGAGGGCCTTCCTGCTCTGTTCATCTCACCCCGCTATATAACTGTGTTGGTGATTACATTTGGAGTCTAGGAAAGACACAGACACCTAGACCATAGCAAATGCCTAGTACAGAGCTCAACTGGACAATAGTTGGCCTCAACAGCAGCTGTATACCTGCACTCTGCTACACCTATAGCTACAATCTGCCCTCAGCACTAGGCCCACTCTAGGACAAGGAAAGGAGCAACCCTAGGAAAACTAGATCCCTATGACAGTTGCTGGGCCAAGATCCTAGAACAAGGAGGTTTATAATCCAACTGTCCTACCCTGGAAATAGGGGTGCCTGTGGACGGCCTAATATTGGCCTCCAGCGTTGAAAGGGGGGCTTACTTAGGGGGACTGGAGCTGGGTGGCCCTGAGGAAACTCAAGGTGTAGACAATGGTCCCAAAGGCAGTAGATGGAGAAAGACACTGAGTCAAGGTCGGAGGACTCCTCAGAGGTAAGCCTTTAGGTGAGCTGGGTAGAGCTGAATTAATCCTCCCTTTGGGAAGGTGAAGGCTGGGAGATGGCAAGAGGAGTGGGATTGGAAGAGAACGTGAACTTCTTGGCCCTATTCCTCCTTAATCTGAAGCTCATACGCTTATGATGTAGGTGGCTGATAAGATACAAGTTAAGCATTGTCTTTCTTTCAGTCATACTACAGCTTGAACTTAGGTCTTAGTGCTCACTAAGCAGGCAACTCTACCACTTGCGCCATGCCCCAGCCCTTTTTGCTGCAGTGATTTTTCAGGGTTTCAGACTTTTGCCCAAACAAACCTCTGGCCATGATGCTGAGTGGCTAGGATTACGGGCACCACTGGCACCCAGCTCTAGCTAACTTTTGAGTGGACTAGCCTAGTTATTCACATCCAAGGCTCTTCACTTATCCATTCTAAGGCCTGAAGAAGTTGCTGGTAAGGATCCATGGCTGTGATAGGCCGTGCTGAACTCGGGGAGATGGATACAAAGAGAATCCCCTGCCCTGGGCAGTTTTCTAGTTGGTAGCAATATCATGTGTGGGATGGAGGAGGAGCTGGGTTGTTGTTTTTAACAACATGTAAAATACACACTCGCTAGTCTTAAACAGACACTTGTATACCTGTATTCATAGCCACATTACAGTCAGAAGGCAGAAAGTACCCAGGGGTTATGGGCTGAATGTGTGTGGCCAAGAAAGTTAGATTTTAACAAGAGCTAATCACCCACATGAAAGGCCATGGGAGGAAAGGCCATTGGGCGGTGCTTGAGTCATAAGCACAGAGCCCTTTGGAAAGGAGCTGGGGGTGGGGGGGGGATTGTTAAGGTCTTTGCCCTCCCCCTATGTGAAGACACAAAGGTGTCTCTCCGAAGCACAAACCCTCACCAGACACCAAAACTTTCAGGTTCCACAACTGTGAGCCATAGTTTGAATAACAATAACTCTATGTTCATAAAATTATCCAGTCTGAGATATTTTTATAGAAGCCTACATGGAGTGAGATACCAAATGTCCATCCGTGGACCAAGCAAAATGTGTGCGATATATACATACAACTCAGATGTGTACTGTGTGTACATACAACTCAAATGAGGGGTATATACACACACTTCAGATGAGGGGAATGTGCATACTATCTGGCCTTACAAAATAATGAAATCTGAAGTATGCCACAATGTGGGATGAGCCCCCTGAATACATAAAGCTAAGTGATAGAAGCCAATGCAAAGAAGGAATGCTTCTACATGTACCTGAAGAATTTAGAATGGTCGCATTCATAGAGACAGGGCTGGGAGGAAGGGGAACTGCATGTGGCTGTTTAATGGGTACAGAGTTTCCATTTGGAAGATGAAAATGTTCTAGATCTGGTGGTGGTTGAACAGTAACATGAATTTCCATAAAGCCATTTATTTGTACACCTAAAATGATTAAGATGGCTGCTTTTGTGTTATAGATAGATAGATAGATAGATGCATATATAGTGTAAGAGTGTAGTGAAATATCTATTACACTAATACCGTGTAGAGTAATATATAAGTATGTCTTTGCAATGAAAGATTACACACCAGAGTCTGAGGTTCAGAGAGGTTCAGTGAAGGAGGCTGTATCTTTGGTTGCAAGCATGCAGCCCCCTCACAGGTTGCCATGGATACCTGCGTGTTGACCTCTGTGGAACAGTGGCTGAGCCCCTTAAGTTCATGGGGAAAGAGATGCTAGAATGCTTAAGAGAAGGGCTCCAGGGCTAGCACTGGCAGGGTGAGAAGACCCAGAAAAACCATCTAGCTGTCTTGGCTCTGCCCTAAGAACAGGGGCTAGAGTAATGGCTGAATGAAGTGTGTAGTTGACCCATTAGATCTTTATGTGGGGCACCAGTGGCTCACACCTATGATCCTAGCTACTCACGAGGCTGAGACCTGAGAATCATGATTCAAAACCAGCCCAGGCAGTATATATAGTCCATGAGACTCTTATCTCCAATGAACCACCAAAAAGCCAGAAGTAGAGCTGTGGCTCAAGTGGTAAAATGCTAGTTTCAAGCAAAAAGAAACAGGGACAGCACCCAGGCCCTGGTGCCCCAGGACTGGCACCAAAGAAAAGGTCTGGGGGCTTCAGTTTCCAAAGGGACTTTGCTGGATAGTGGCAGCCCCAGGATTGCTATGGAGGAGAAGCATCACATAAGCTCTCTTGCTACTTGGACAATAGTATATTTGGTGCCTTCACTACCCCTGGCAAGAGCAGCAGGATTTGCTCCAGGAGGAACTTAGAGAGACTGCTTCAAGACAGTAGAGGAAAGAACTTCCCAGCAGAGCTGGAGAGGAGCTGGGGAGCCTTGGGAGGTGGTGAGCTCCCCGTCTCAGAGCTGTTGCACAGTAAGTTGTCTCCTGTATGTTTGGACCCCCTGTGTGCTGGGCATTTGTTGTGAGGCAATGAGTAGAACTCCCACAATGAGGAGCTACTGGGTAACATAGCAACTGTGATTGTTCAGAAGAAGCCACTAAGCATTGCAGAAACCTGCATGGCTCAGGGTACTAGTGAATCCCACACTGCAATTCTGGAGTTTTCTTTCATCCTGGTGGCTGGCATGAGGGGCAGGGCAGCACAGAGGTTTCCTGATGCTTACTGGCACCCATGCCAGACTGGGACAGATCATCTGGCTCCTCCTACCATGGTCTTAGGTGCTAGGGCGGGTAGGGGTGGGCAGGAAGGTGGGCACAGAAAGAGTACTACTGCAGAACCTAAGAGCAAGTGCTTTAGCTGGAAGGTAGGGGCCTTGGGTCCCCAGGATATGGCAGGTACAGGGGTGCAGCTCAAAGCACAGGCAACATGGAGCCTAGGCCAGCTGAACTGAGCTGAGTAGCTTTTGCCCTCCACAGCCTCCACCCTTGGGACAGAAGACTGGACTTTCCTGAAGTGGCATTTCTGAGACCTGCTGGAAAGGCCAGCACAGAGCTCACAGGCTTGAATGGCACTGAATGGTGTGGGCCTGGGAGGTTTGCAAAGACAGCTCTTTGGCTAGAATTGACTTTCAGCCTGCTCTTCTGCCTACCCCACCTGAGGCCCATTTGGCCCACAGATGAACTACTAGAACTTCACCTCAGTCCTTCCCCCTGAATCAGCTCCAGAACGTTCAAAAAGACTGACTCCCAGCCACATGTCAGTGGCTCACACCTGTGACCCTAGCTACTCAGGAGGCTGAGATCTGAGAACACCAGTTCAAAGCCAGCCTGGGCAGAAAAGTTCCTGAGCTTCTTATCTCCAGTTAACCAGTAAAAAGCCAAAAGTGACTCAAGTGGAAGAGCATCATCCTTGAGTAAAAACGTTGTGCGAGAGTGGAAATATTGAGTTCAGTTCTCAGTATCACACACACATGCACCTGTCACCTACCAAAGTCCCTTGTCTCTGTGTACCATTTCAACAATGAAAATCACAGAATGCCACACAAACAGCCCAAGGATGAGAGCCGGAAGGGAAATGCCATCCCTATTGGAGTTTCGCTTTGCAGGATCAGAGACCAGGTGGCAGTGCGAAGCTCATGTGTACTTGGGCTCAGGAGCATCCTGTGTGGAAACGTGACTGAGCATGCATTCGATCCTGCAACTGTAGGGATGGGAAAGAGGCAGTACCCAGCCTTAAGAGACAGCCAGCCAACTGTCTGGTGATTTATCCAATTATCTAGGTCCTCACAATGATCCCATCCATCAGCACTCCTGGGCACGGCAGACAACCACACGCCAGCCAAACTCCAGGGAAATCAGAAACTCTCCAAGGGCCCTCCTTCTCCAGGCTCCACTGGAACCATCATCCAGCCTTGCCACAAGGGAAGCTAAAGGGAGCGGCCACATCCGGGATACACACTTGCCTCCATGCACATATCTGTGTTGGGCTGGCCAGAGGACCTACCCAGGTCAGAGGCAGAGGTCAAAGGGGTTCAAGAAGCCATTGGAATCTAGGCTAGGAGGAGCTCCAATAGCAGCACTGTGTTCTGGCTGCAGAGCTCCCCCTGTGGGGCATGGCAGAGGGTTTGAGAGGCCCCTGTTCCCACACCTAGGGTTGATAGAATGGCAATTCACACCCATCTCCACTCCGCCTTCCTCTTCTCTGCTCCAGATCACACAATACCACTCAGGCAATCACACCAATACCCGCCATTTGCTGAGTTCTTACTAAGTGCCAGGCTCTGCCACACTCCGCTTTGACCATGGCCCCTTTCCTGGAGATTTTTTTTTCACATCCAGCACTTTGGTGCTCCTGGGTCACCCCTCAGCTCCTCCTACTGTTTCTCTCCCTTCTCCCTCAATGGTAAGCCGGCACGCGCAGACCTCTGCTTTTCCATCACTTGTCTCCATCTACCTACTCTCAAATGAGTTCACCCCACCCCAAGCTAGAAACACCAACTCTAGATAGCATGCCAACAACTGTGGGACCCCCAAGACATCTCTCCAGCTCCTCCTGCTCCTCAGACAAGCTGCCTCCTCCAACTCTCTACCCAGTTGTTCCATACATATTCAGACTCCCTTCTGCTCGCTGAATACTGGCACTTCAGTCTTCATGCAGTCTTGCTGGCTAGCCTTTCTTGGGTTCTCAGAAGCCAGCTTCAGGACTGAAAATCTTCTTGTATTTGTTTCTTGTATTTTTCCTGACACGTATTCATTTATGAAGCCTGTTTCTGGGAAAACATGGCTCTCTACCCTGAGAAGTCAAACAACATGCCTCTCTCTCCATACCTCAGGTCCCGTTTTCTCTGTCATTCCAAAGATAGAGAACTCTTGAGAGAAAGCCTAATGGGAAGTTTTGAAGCTCATCTCTGAAGATTTTGGAAATGCTCTGTCTTTAGCTGGTTGGGGATGTGGGTAGCTTTGGGGGGTTTTGTTTGGTTGGCTTTTTGTATTTAAATAAATCTTAGTCTCCTTTATGGTTGTTGGTGTTTTTTGTTGTTGTTTTGTTTTTGTCGTTGGTCACGGGGTTTGAACTCAGGGCCTGGGCACTGTCTCTGAGCTCCTGTGCACGAGGCTAGCTGGAGCCATAGCTCTATTTCCAGCATTCTGGGGTTAATTGGAGACAAGTGTCTCTTGGATATTCTTGCCTGGGCTAGCTTTGCACCACGTTCCCCAGCCTCCTGAGTAGCTAGGGTTACTGATGAAATTCACCTGTAATCCTTCTTTTGGTGACATTAGTGGATAAAAAGCAGCACGTGAGTCCCTCTTTAAATTTTCTAGCTGATTTGCAGCTGTGAGTTTTATGCATATCTCAAGCAGAACACCTGCACATATGCTCACATGCACATGCATGTACACGCACTTGCACATGGTTCTATCATGATGTTCTAGCAGCATTAACCTGTCTTGTCAATAAGGATATTTCTCCAACCCTCATCGTATGTTACCATCCCTTGTCTGGGCTACACTTGTTGAGCCCCAGGAATGCTGCTGGTTTCCCTCCTCTGTAGATGATGCTCTTTTGGCTTGGGCTCTGGGTGTGTGCCTTCAATTTAAAGTAACCCAGACCCACTGTGCAGCTGTCTTTCGCTCTCTTAGGGAACCCTCTGTTATACAGAATGACCACACCCATTAGTGCCCACAAAGGCAATATTCTATTGCACTGTAAGTTCTCCTCCCTCCACCCCCCCCCCAGGAATCCCCTCCTGTCCTTTGCCTGATCTTCTCCCTAGTGTAGCTGTTGCCATTGAGACCGAACATAGCATGTAAGTGAAAAGAAACATCACCCTTGGAGGCAAACAAATTTAGGTTACAATTCTAAGTGTTACTGAGCGCAGTGACATTGGACATGCCATTTGATATGTCAGCCTTTCAGACTCTCAGTTTTCTCATGATTCAAATGTTTAATAATATTCCTATCAGGAAGGCCAATAAGAAATATTTCACATGAAGTACCTTGGACAGCGCTGAGCAGAGTGTAAGTGCTGGCTTAAACTGGGCTTGCATTTCTGCCCCAATATCTGCACTCTGTCTCTCTCTCTGTCTCTGTCTGTCTCTCTCTCTCTCCCTCCCTTCCTCCTTCCCTCTGTCCCGCCCTCCCTCCCTCCCTCCCCCCCTCTCTCTCTCTCTCTCCCTCTCTCTCCCCTCTCTCTTTTTCTCTCTCTCTCTTTCCCTCTCCCTCACTCGCTCCCTCCCCCCTCCCTCTCTCTCTCCCTCCCTGCTTCCCCCTCCTCTCTTGTCCTTAAACTCAGGGCCTGGGCACAGTCCCTGAGTTTTTGTGCTCAAGGCTAGTGCTCTGCCACTTAGAGCTACAGATTTCCAGCTGTTTGGTAGCTCACTGGAGATGAGTCTCATGGACTTTTCCTGCCTAGGCTGCCCTTGAACCAAGTCTCCTGAGTTGGTGGAATTACAGGCATGAGGCACTGGCTGCTGGCTGACAGGTTCTCTTTCTGAAGTAGAGGTCTTGCCCAGTCTGAGTTTATCACCTTCCAACTCAGGCTCACGTGGCCAGGGAACCTTTTTTTTTTTTTTGTCAGCCATAGGGCTTGAACTCTGGGCCTGGGCGCTGTCCCTCAGCTCTTCAGCTCAAGGCTAGCACTGTACCAGTTGAGCCACTTTGCCACTTCTGGTTTTCTGGGTGGTTAGAGATAAGAGTCTCACAGACTTTCCTGCCCAGGCTGGCTTTGAACCGTGATCCTCAGATCTCAGCCTCCTGAGTAGCTAGGATTACAGCTGTGAGCCACCAGCGCTTGACTAGTATGGTTCTTTTCTATCAACCAAGAGATAATAAAATCAGCAGGCTCTCTGGCCTTTCCAATATGCAGTCTTCTGCATCAGACATGGGCCTTTCCTCTCTACTGCTACTCTGGCTGCCATGACAAAAAGCCAGGGAACACCAGCCTGGCTGAGTGAGGAAGGAATGGAAGTGTTCTCCACAAACTCTAACCACTAAAGAGTGGCCCACCATACCCTGCTCAGCAGAGGAGTCCTGAGGATGGCAGGCTGGATGCACCCCTTCATATACTTGAACCCCTTCATATACTTCTCACTTTTTTTTTTCTGGAGACCAGTTAAACTGAACAAGTCCATAGGGAGAAGTTTATGAAAAAGTCGAAAGGGAAAATGGGAAGGAACAGTCCCGCTTCTGCTACTTTAGGGTAAGGACAAAAGGGTCGAAGGCTCCTTGAGTCTGTGACTCTAAGGCTTTTGTGTGGTCCCCGCTGTGGAATACACCCTATGGGCTCCTTCAAGAGCCCCTGAGTCTCTGAACTGCTCTGTCACAGATCTCGTGGCGGTCTTCCCTGCTTTCCACGCTGTAGAAACATATCAGATTCCCCACAGCAATTCACACCAGTATTCACCAAGGCTCTCTCCTGCTAATAACCTTTGCTTTGTTGCAGGGGAGATGGGAGCACTGCATAAATGCAGAGCGTGTGGTATTTGTGCAGAAGCTACATTCCCGCACGTTGTCTGTGTGTTCCTCCTCCATTCGCTCTCACGCTCCCACTGGAAGCAATCTGCTGGCCACCAAGCAAGACCAAAGTACAGATAAGAACGGTGTCCCTCAGGCCCTAAGAACCCAGAACTCATTGGACCCTGATCTTCTGTCAATCAAGGGAGAAAGTACATGTTAAACAGGAGGAGAGCTTACTTTCAGATAGTCTGAGGTGTCATCACCACCCCTGCTCGACTGACATTTCCAACACTCAGGCACCATTCAGGCTCCTGACTTTGTCCACAAGGTATGAATGCTGGAGACCAAGAGAGAAGAAAAATGGAAGCGCCCAAAGCAGAGGCAAAGGCCAGGCCATGGGTATCGCTGCTTCCTGGGTGGCTGGGGAGGAGGTATTTCATTTCCTGAGCTCTGCTTGTCCCATTTCACTTTGAACAGATGGAAATATAGTTCAATGTTTCAACATCATTTGCCTTTCTTGTGTTGAAATATTGATAAGTGCTGCCCAGGCTGATGCCCCTGCAGTTCTGAGCAGTAACTGGAGCATGATGTGTACTGAAGTGAGATGCAGCAAAGCCTTTAACAAGTGTTTAAAATTCCTGCAATAATGCACAACACTGGCTCAGCTCATTGGGCTCCTGAAAAACCTCCCCCCCTGGGCCACCTCCTAATCGGTAGGAGGAGGGTGAGCTGACGAGGCCCCCTGCTGGAAGCAATTAGCACAGCAGCTGCTCATCTGGACTGAACAATGCATGAGGTGTCCACATCTATCAAGGACCCTGAGGCCAGGCAGGCAGATGTGCGCTCAGAGGGGCTGGACATGGGGTGCTGTTCCTTTCTGGTCTGCAAGGTCCTGTCACTCTGTATTCAGCCCCTTGAAAATGGGGGCATTGGGCACTGCTGTCACGAAAGGCAAGGATGGGAAGGAGAAGCAGGAGGAGAAGCGGATGAGGACTTAGAAGAAAGGGAAGAAGAGGAGAAGGAAGGAAGAGAAAAAGTTGGTAAGAACAGCAAACCTCATGGAAATTGCCTACCAGGTCCTGGAAGGAGAATTTAACTTGTGCCTCTGGAAAAAAAAAAAGAGAGAGAGGCTATTAAGGGAGAGCAGAGGTCCCTGGGCCTCAACCAGGTGTGTTCTGCTCGATGACAAACTCTTTACAAACTGCATCTTGACCAAGGGTCTCAGAACTAGACAAAAAGAAAACCTACAATGTGGACCTGAGATGTCACTTCCAAGATATCAAATGATCCACACCATCCAGGACCTTCGCATTCACACACACACACACACACACACACACACACACACACACGAGGTCAGGAGAACTAAGTGCAGACTCCCTGTCCCAGGCCTTTTCTCATATACCTTAAGCTTCTAGGTTTTGAACTCATGACTTTTGAAACCTCTTTATAGATCTTTATGAGATTGTTCAGAAGAATGCTTCCCAAGAGGCCTATTTGCATCAGACCCAGTGTCTGCCTTTCTCAAGGGTGACCCCATCAAGCACCCATGTGGGAAAGAGCTGGGCCATATACCATAAAGCTGCAGATCCCTTCTGGCAGAATCCTGGGATGTGGTTGTATGGAACATATTACACACATAAATACATACACTCATGCACACAATGACTAAGAATGGGTTGACTTCAGAACCACTGACTGAAAACGGATCTAATATTGTTGTAGATCATTGTACTTCAGATAATATTTGCAATTAGGGAGACAGAAAAGGAAATTTACAAAGGGTTGGAAAGCAAGGTCTAACTCGTTATGCTCTGTATATGCCTTTCACACAACGAAAGCCAACCAGTTATATAAATAAATGATCCTATTTTATGAGGTGACATGTGGCCTGACTCACAGGAGGACACTTGTGGGAATGGAATTGGAGAGATGAGCCAGGAAATCTAGTCATGAATACAGAATGACTGGGGCAAAAGAGTTTCCAAGATCCACCTGGGGCGGTTCTGCTGAACAAGTGTTAATAGAAGAAGTGTCCAAAGCTGAGAAATTCTGTCCCTGAGCTGGCATTCTACCACATGAGCCACACCTCCAACATTGCTTTTTGCTGTTTATTTTGGAGATGGAGCCTGGCAGAGTTTTCTGCCTGGGCTGGCTTTGAACTGCCATTCTATAGACCTCAGCTTCTTCAGTAGCTACGATTATACATATGAACCATTGGCACCTGGTCTTTTTCCTGTTTTTCCTCATGAAATTCATGACCTCATCTTGTATTTTGAGGCACCAAAAAATAACCTGCAAAACCAGCTCAACCCACAAATGGGAAAATCAATTCAATCACTTTCCCCCCCTATTTTTGGACTTGAAGATCTACCTGTCTTTAAGTAGTTGTCTCTTGTTTTCTTCTTTGTACTGTTGAGGATTGAACCTAGGACCTTGTATTTGCTATACCAGTGCTTTACCACCAAACTATATCCCCAACCTGTATTGTATGTGTGTGGGTAGGCACAAGTATACATCCACACATTTAAATATTTTAGCTTTTAAGTCCAATAAAGAAGCAGGAAAGCCAGGTGCCAGTGGCTCATACTTGTAATCCTAGCTACTCAGGAGGCTCAGATCTGAGGATCGCCATTCAAAGCCAGCTAGAGTAGGAAAAGTCTGCGAATCTCTTATCTCCAAATGGTAGAGTGCTGGCTTTGAGCACCAGAGCTCAAGGACAGTGAGTTCAAGCTCCAGAGTAGGATACCAAACAAAGCAGGAAGGCATAGGATGGTCACTGAAGTTTGTCAAAATGTAATGTGTAGGGCTCACACTAGAGAAGAATATTCAGACCTAAGGTACAAACTGACCCACTCGAGGTACTTGAGTGGACCATCCTCTCCAGAAAGTCTCTATTGGGAGGTAAAGGAGCCTTTAAGAGGTGTAAGACAGGTGGGCGGTATCTAGGCCATTGGCAGTGTGCCTTTCAATGGGCTAGTGAGCCCTGCCCCTTCCTTTCCCTCTTCCTCCCACTTTCGTTCTCAGCCATGAGGTGAGTGGCTTTTGTTACTGTGACAGGAAGCTGAATAACACCATGTATGTCCTACTGCCCTTACCTGAATGCTGGCTCGCTGCTTCCCTTACCTCTGACCTCAGAGCATCCTCCTCTCAGCTGCAGGCCCCATGCTCCAGCACTCCTCCCCACCGCACCTTTCAATAGCTCTCTTCGATTCCACATTCTACAATGTCACCTGTTGATTTCTCTGGGCCTGTTCTGGTATGGATTGGTAATGTCTGGTTTCCGCATCTCTGGCTCTGGGCAAGAGGCTATTCATTTACTCATTCACCATTCACCATTACGTACCAAGCTCAGAGGTAGGTGCTGGTGACAGTACAAAACCGTGTTCCATGTAGCCCCATCCCTATGCTCACAGGAGAAAGAAGCCCACAGAATGCACCCAGGTCAGTGCCAGGAAAGGCAGAGGCAGCCTGGGGCTCCGTGGGGGCCAAATTATCTGGATGTTGGTCTAGCACTTTCTTCCCTGCACTGTAACAGTCGAGTCCTTTCACCAACTCTTTGAAAATCCCAGGTTTCCCTTTGGCCCAGCAGCGTAGGTGCTGTTCCCTCTGCTTCTGGACAAGCAGGATGGTTGGGTATCTGCAGCCGCCCTGCCCAGCTCAGCTTACCAGCCCTGCCCTGTGTCTCAGCAATTCTGCCGTGACTCAGGGACAGTGTACTTCCAGACTGTCATCACTCCTGGTTTCTAGTGAGAGAAGACCTCAAAGAACCATCAAAACAACACAGCTGAAGCTGTCAAGGAGGAGAGGAAGAAGAGCGTAGATCTAGATAGCAGGAAGTATGGCAGAAGGGGTGAACCCTGATGGGGAAGGAAGTGGCTTACTGGAAGGGCCAGGGAGGTGTCATTATCCCTCTATACTGGGACCTCAAGAAAAGGACACCACTGGGCTATCCTAAAGCCATGCCTTCCTGGTTCAGACCCAAGGCTCAGAACCCAGCTACTCCCTTACAAAGGATCCCCTCACTTCATACATTATCGGGACCCTCCAACTTTACCACCATCCTAGACAAAGAAAGAGAGGAGAGCTTGTGATGGAGTCTCTTATCCTACTGTAGGCCAACTTAAGAGAGACGACCAGCAGACATCCTGCAAAATATACAGGGCCTCCTCCTCAGTTGAAAACTGGGGACAAATGACTGATTTCCCAGAATGCTGTGCAGGATGAAAAGAAAGACAATGGAGAACCTAGAACCCTGCACAATGCCTAGGAAGCATTTGACAAAGCCTTTCCTCCTTGCTCTGAGGCTATTACTGGCAGCTTTATTGGAGGTGGGCTTGTCCCCAGGGTAACATCTGGCATTTCCCCTTAGCATACCTGGAGGTATGGCCTACCCACCTGTGAACCAGAAAGCCTAAAGTCAGGTGCTTCCCTGGGATTGGAGAAAGGGTGCATCCTATCATCCAGAGACATTTCCTGCTCCAGCCGACAACAGCCATGACAATGGACAGCTGGCCCAGGCCAACATGTTAGTCAAGCCAGCAGTTTAGTCAGCGATCTACATTCTGCTGATTACAGATTTCCTTGAAATGAACTCCTTTTTGAGTCCAGCACCAAGCCCTACCATTCCACTGATGGTCCAGGCTCCATCCTTCCCTGGGCTCAGCAGCATCTGGAGCAGAGAGCAGAGGTGAGCTTACCCACTGAGGAGCTGCTGGGTGAAGTTCTCCTCCTGGGCTGCCCCAGGAAGGCTTCCCACATTTCCAGGCTAGATGCCGCTGTTACCATGGTTCCTTGCTTCAGATGCCTATGAATCACTTTGACTTCCATCCTGCGTGGCTGTCAAACTCATCTCTTCTTCTTTTTTTCTCCCTTCTGAGATCAAGGTAGAAAGGTGGCTCATGTCTGTAATCCCAGCTATTCCAGAGATAGAGATCAGGGTGACTGACATACAAACCCATCCCCAGCAGAAAGTTAGTAAGACTCCCATCTCAGTCAATAAGCCAGGTATGGTGGTGTATGCCTGTTATGCCAGCCATGCAAGAGGCCACGGGTAGGAGGGTGGTGTTCTGAGGCTACAATAAACTCAAGACCCTACCTATGGTTTAAATATGGGTAGTGCCCCCCCACAATTCCTTGTGTCAAAGAGTGAGAAGTATTGTGGGACTTTTGGGGTCTAGTGGAGGCTCTTAGGGCTGGAGGTTCGCCCTGGAATGGGATTGTGGGACCCTGATTTGTCCCCCTGGTTTGCTTCCTGGCTGGATTGGTGAAGGCTTGCTATGACATGCTGGCACTGGCACCAGAAGCACAAAGCAAGAAGGCCACCGAATAATCTTGGTCCCGAACTTCCAGAACCAGAGGCCAAAATAAACTCTTCAGTTAGGAAAGAGCCAATGTCAGGCATTTTATTGTAGTCATGGGAAGCTGACTAAGCCGTCCATATAATGGGATATTATTTAGCCATAGAATGGAATGATACATGATACATGCCACAAATGGATGAACCTTGAAAACAGTTCGCTAAGTAAAAGAAGCCAGACACAAAAGGCCAGATAAAACATGATTCCATTCAATGAAATGTCCACCATAGCGACAGAAGCAGCTTAGTGGTTGCCAGGGTCTGGGCAGGAGAGGGGAGGGGCTGTGGGAAGTGGCTGATTAATGGGTATATTATTTCCCTTTGGAATGATGAAAAGGTTCCCAAACTAGACACTGGGGAGAATTGTTACACTATTGTGAGTGTACTAAATACCATTGAATTGTACACTTTAAAATGGTTAAAGAGCGGACTTGTATTAAGTCTATTTTGCCACAACTTCTAAACATTAAAAACAAACCCAGGCTGGGCGCTGGTGACTCATGCCTGTAATCCTAGCTACTCAGGAGGCTGAGATCTGAGGATCGCGGTTCAAAGCCAGCCTGGACAGGAAAGTCTGTAAGACTCATCTCCAATGAACCACCAGAAAACAGAAGTGGCACTGTGGCTCAAGTGGCAGAGTCCTAACCTTGAGCAAAAGAACTTAGGGACAGCACCCAAGCCCTTAGTTCAAGTGCCCATGGCTGACCAAAATAAATAAATAAATAAAAACACAGAAGTTTCCCGGATCTTGAATACTTTCTCCTCCACTTCCATCCTTCCAGTCTTTGTCTCATTTAGGAGGAAGAATGCCAGAGTTCACTTAATTATAAAAGGAGAATTTTTATTTCTGTCAGCGGGAAGGCAGTGTCCAATATCCAAAACTCACTGAGAACAGTCCAGAAAGACAGTGGCTGTACCTGAAAGTATCACTCTTAGAACTAAAGTCCCTGGATTTAAATGTGATGAAGGAAGTCCAGACTGACTCTAGGCCTTCATCCCAACTGGCTTCCCTGCCAGCTCATTCTGTCTCTCCCGCAGTGCTGTGCTTCCCAGTTGGCCTCCTGTGGGAGAGGCACATCCTCCGGTTCTGAGACTCTCTGTCTCCAGTCACAAGGGCTCTGAGGACTGTGTGGAGGTTCAGACCACATGTAGAGAGCCTGAACATAGCCCAGGCCCCTCCTTGCTGAGCAATGTTGCAGCCAGAGCTAGGCACAGATGACCACAGGAAGACTAGGGATTGTCTTCCCCCTTGGAAACCTGAACTTCACCTGAGATACCACTCGATTTGTGGTGACCAAATGGGGCTTGGGAATCTGTCAGCTCAACCCACCAGGAAATGTACGGTAGAGAGCCATCCTGGGCTTGGATATGTCATTGAAGAGAAAGGGTGTTCAAAGACAGGAGCTGGGCCTGAACCATAATTTGGATGGAAGGAAGATAGCCAGAAAGATAAATGGTTGCTCTTTCTCTCTCCCCCACATCCAGAAACAAAGATTTGTTTTCCTTTTATTTTCTTTCTGGTCTAAGATCAGGGCTCAAACTCAGGACTTAATGCTTTTGTTCATTGGCAACTACCACCTGAGCCAAACTTCCTACACCAAAAGAGTTGGTTCTTTTCTTTTTTTCTTTTTTTTTTGGTGGGGGGGGAGCCAAGATTTTCTGCCTTTCCTACCTCGTGGAGAAATCAAGACCTCAGCAAAGCCCTGGAGGGAAAAAGAAGAAAAGGAAAGGCACATATAATGGTGACTATATAATATATTACCTAACACCACACTGGTAGGTACTGAGCAGTCAGAACCTGTAATCAATGTTAACCATTCCACAGTGAAGCATCTAATGATCCATGCCAAGTGCGTACATAAAAAAGAACTAGGCTCTCTTCCTTTTCTCTCAGACCAGCTGGCATTGGAGGCTGACCTCCTTCGTGCACCATTTAGGCTCTAGATAGTTAAGGGCCACCTAACTAGCTGTGTACTTAAGGAGCAACTTAGCCACTAATGGAGTTTCCTTGTCTATTTAGATGGAAAAAAGAAGAGATTTCCAAGGTTGCTTTATCCCTATGTCTGACAAGCCTATTCAAAACTCCTTTTGAACCTAAATACCTTGTATGTCTTCTTGCCAGCTCCTCGATTATCTTTTCCCTTCTTACCAACCTGTAACAATCATATTTATGGATTAAGAGGTACTTACCACAAATATCTTCCTCTAGGCAGAGCACTGTTCAAACCTTGCTGTGGCAGCTGAAATGATCATTTACATGTTGCATTTCTCTGCTTCCATCAAGCTATGACTGCAGGGGTAGGGTATGGGTTGTCCCTTATGGGATAACCACAGGTGCTCAGCAAACACTGGGGCTTCTATCCAGGTCCAAGAGACATTGACAGGAGAAGGGGTTATCAGGGCAGGAGAAAGGGAGCCTTAACTCGTTCCAGGTTCCAGTGGGCAGTTACTGTATCCAATAGTAAAGCCAAGAAGAAAGAGCTAGAAAAGTGAACCCAAGAAGTCATACAGATGTGCACTTGCACTTTTGAGACAATATTTGGTCCATCTGGGGCTTTTTGAAGCCTAGGAAGGTGTTGTCCTGGGGAAAGAGATCCTTGGAAAACTGAAGAGGAAAGGAGATGAGCCTTCGGGACAGAATGGGATGCTGTGCAGTAAGGCCGCAAGGTGGCAGCATCGACCCGCCAATGCTCCCCGAGCGCGCGTTGCCGTCCGCCTAGGAACCTGTATTTGTTGGTCGCCTGGGTTTGCGCAGCCTGAACTGAGGGGCGTCTGGCTGCTGACCCACGCTGAGTGCCTTCCCAGGATTGCTTTGCTTTGCTTCTCTCCCCTCTTTTCTATTAGTTTTTTTTTGGGGGGAGGGGTGATTTCTTTTGTTGTTGTTGTTGTTGTTTTTGAGGGGAGAGGGAGGAGCTCCGGAGATAAAGTAAAGGAGTATCTTTCCCAAGTCTTCAGTTCACAAAAGCTCAACTGGCTCTTGGAAACTTCCTGAGGACGTCATGGAATCTGCTGCCCTGCCCTGCTCTGCTCATCCAGGGAAACAAGGCCCATTCTCCTTCATTCTTCAGGCCCTGGACCCTGGCAGAAGCAGCGATGGTCTGCCTCTGTCCTCCCCCATGCACCCCCTCCGCTCTCTCCATGGCCCTCTGTCTGGGCACCAGCCATCACTCTGGAAGCCGACACCCCATCCTGATACTTGAGACAGTCACAGGCCACACCCACACACCCAGTAGATATGTACAGGTGTGTAAGCTCATTAGGACACGGACATGGACACAGGCACCCATGGGCACCATTCACCTGGAGAGGCTGAGGCGTGCGATGGAAACACGGCAGGACCAGAGGCTGAGAACCTGGTCTTCAACTTGGACTCATTTCATTTCTCTGGGGTCTCAAAACAGTCGTTGATCCAATCAATATTGAGAGTGCCAAACTGGCAGCTCCCAAGGGCTGGGAAATGGTTTTCAGGGTCTCTATCTGAGGATGAACAAGTTGCACAAAAGCTGAAGTGGTCATGCCAGACTCTCCATGTCTGGCTCTTCTGCTTCACTTCCAACCCTACCATGCCCTTTTCTGGGCCACACTCTCTCATTCACCTAGAATGCTGTCTTCCCTAGCTATCCTTCAAGGACCCTGATCTGGGAGCCTGAGCTTTTGCTGTCCTCTCCCCAAGAGGGTACCACTGCCCCCTTGAAACTGAGGCAGAATGAGTGGGCACCATAAAGAGCTCACACTCCAGGTAAAGGGGTCACTTTCCCAACAAGATGCAAGGTATTTGATTGGCTGTTGGAGTCTCTGACTACCAACAAGACCCTTCTAAGGAGCAATGTGTGAGTAAAGGGGTGGTATCCAGGACCAAGTCACAGACCCACAAAAAGGGGGGACCAGGTCATCAGGAAGCTCAAGTACTGGCTATTCCCCCTTGGGGATATTTTCAGAAACTCAAGCCCTCCTATTGTCTTGCTTGCTATGGGCATAGCCTCCTAAAGTTAGGGTGATCTGTCTAGAGCCTCCTTCCCTCTAAATAAAGTCCTTAAGGAGAGCTCTGGGAGGGGCCACTTGAGCCTTCTTCAAAGCTGATTTGGCTCCCCAGACCAAGCTCACATGGGATCAAGACCACACAAGTTGTTTGACATGGAAATTAACCACCCATCCTCTTCTCTCAGTCTCAGCAACCAGCTTCTCCCTATACTCCACCAACGCCACACACACATATAGCCAAGAGGCAAGATCAATCCTACCATATTGCCTCCCATTGGAGCTGGCATCCCCTGGATACCAGCATCCTGCCCTTCCTGCATGGAAGTCTCTCTACCCACCCCAACTGTCTAGAACAGTGTCATCTCATCATTGTGGCATTCCAAGATTCCAATGGATCTCAAAGGTGTCACTCCTGTGGACCTACAAAGTGTCTGTTTCCAACCGCTGGCCTCAATTTCCCTTCCCAGTGGACAGAGAGCAAATTGAAGACAGGCCTACTTGTGCTTGTCCTTTTTTGTGAACCTATGGGATATTTTTGGACTCAAAAATCCAATGAGTCCGGCTAGGCACTGGCAACTCCTAGTTACTCAGGAAGCTGAGATCTGAGGATCATGGTTCGAAGCCAGCCTGGGCAGGAAAATGGGACACTCGTTCCTTCAATTAATCACAGGAAAAGCTGACAGTGGCTCTGTAGCTCAAGTGGTAGAGTGTGCTAGCCTTGAGCAAAAGGAGCTCAGGGACAGTGCCCAGCCCCTGAGTTCATGCCCCAGGATTGGCAAAAAGAAAAAAAGCAATCCAAGAACATACCCACAAGTCCAAGGCTTCTCAACAATCTGTAGGTTGGTATGAGTTTCATGAATGAGTTAAATATTCTGCTTGCATCTCACCAGAATCTGCATAACAATCTCACTGCACACTCAATTAAGTCATGTATATCCACACACTTCACAACCACACACTGGGAAGAACTCAGATGGTTAGATCTCAAAACTCCCCTCTGAAGGGGTTGTGTAGGGCAAGCCTGGGGCTGGCTGCTTCCTGCTCTGTCTGCTTCCTCCTCTTCCGTTGGCATTGTCTTACTTGTTGCTCCAACACCCATCAAAAGAGCTCAGATAAGAATGTACCAGGAACTCACCAAAATTGAAAACTGGACGGGGGCGGGGGGGGGGCGCACCTTGCGTGCATGGGTAGGAGGGTGAAGATAGAAGCTACCTGTGGCAGTGGCCATATCATGGTCCTCCCTGAGCCTCAGTTTCCCCTTTCCTTGCAATCGCAATCTCTTCAGCTCTCAGATGCATGGGGAAAGGCAATCGTCCCCGGGGCCTGGATTCCATACACCTGTGGTCTGCGTCTGTCCGTCCTTCTTCCCAGCTAGGCCTGCCCGGAAGACGCCAGTGTGTCGCAGACTAGGTGGGGTTGGCAGGCAGCGACGGCGCTTCCAGGGCGACCGACCAGGGCGACCGAGCCAGAGGCGTGCACGCGGTAATTAGCAGCGTGCTCAGTCATTAAGGGGCCTTGCTAAGAATTTGCCTTGAATAATGGTCGTAAATTAATTATGATGGTAAATACTCATCTCAAAATCCAACAAACTAGAGGCCCAGTGCCCGTCTGGAAGGAATCCAGGTCGCCCTGAGCCACAGGCCAGGCCACCGCCTGGAGCGGCCCTGCGCTGCGCTGCGGGGGACCCGGCTCCGGGCTGGGCGGCTCGGCTGGAGGACCACTGCGTTAGGCCCCCGAGAGCCCCGGGGCTGCGACCACAGCGCCTCCCAGCGGCCTGAAAGAAGGACCGCGTCTGAGCCACAGAAGCGGGGCTGGGGGTGGGGGGCTAGAAGGGGGACAAAAGCCTCGGGAGAGACCCTGGTGAGGCCGAGTGCAGATCCACGGACGCACGTGCACCACGGCGGAGACGCTGCGGCCACCCCGGGGGACTGCTACCCACACCTTGCCGCGCCCATCCTGCCCTTGCCTCTTCCCTTCCACATAGGTTTCTGAGGCACACAGACAGGTTTCCTGCCTTCCCCTCCAGGGATCTGAAAAGCCCCCGGAGGACTCATCCCTTGGCCCAGGCCACACATTTTTCCTTCAGGAGAGCACAGGCATGCATGCCCTGTGCACGGATCTGCGTGTCCCCAGCCAGTGCAGGCCTGGTGCATGGCTTCTCCAGCACTCAGGCATGTCCATCCACCTGCAGAGAGAGTCCCACCCCCTAGCTGGCCGGGAGGGCTCTGGCATGCTACCTGTGGGGTCGGCCTGAGGAAGGTGCCCAGGCCTCCTGAGGGCCTCTGCTCTCCTTTCTTGCCAGAGCATTCTATAAAGTCCTTGGGTCTGATATTGGCCTTCTTTGGGTGAAGCCATTTTTCGTTTATTCTTTCTTTCTTTCATTTTCTTTCTGTTTCTTTTCTTTTATGGCAGTTGTGCAGCTTGAACTCAGGGCCTGGGTGCTGTCCCCAAGTTCTTTTGCTCAGGGCTAGCATTACCTCTTTGAGCCACGACTCCACTTCTGGTTTTTGAGCAGTTAATTGGAGATATGAGTCTCAAGGGAGCTTTTCTGCCTGGGCTAGCTTTGAACCGCAATCCTCAGATTTTAGCCTCCTGAATAGCTAGGATTACAGGCATGCGCCACCAGCGCCTGACCCTTCCTTCCTTCCTTTTCTTCTTTTCCTTTTTTGCTTGCTTGCTTTCTCTTTCCCTTCCTTCTTTCCTTCCTTCCCTCCTTCCTCCCATCCCTTTCTTTTCTTTTTCTTTCCTCTCTTTCTCTCCTCTTTCTTTTGTGCTGGTATTAGGGCTTGAACTCAAAGCCTTGTGCTTTCTTTCAGCTTTTCTTGGCCATGGCTGGCAATCTACCACTTGGGCCATGTCTCCAGTTCCTAACCCATTTATTAGGGGGGGAAAAGGAGGGGAGATATAAACTAGAGAGGTTTGTACATGGGTGTATGAAGATTTCCTCCTCTGCATTTACTTTGTGTATTTGTCTTCGTGCATGCACAGTGGCCGTGGCCTCAGACTAAATTTATCTGCTCCTTTATTTGTGTATGAACTTGGGCAGTCCCCAGCCCTGTAAGCATGTCAGACAGTCAAGCTAGCCACAAGGCAGTGTACTTGCTCGGGTTTTTCATAAAGACTGAATTGTCCCTATGCTGCTGTAGTGGCACCTTTTCCCCCCAAGCAGGCTAGAGTCTAGGAAGCAGCTGCTGCCCCCCTTTTCTCTCCTTCTCTCGGAATTTCCCTCCTCTTCCTTTTTCAACTCTCCCCCTACTTTCTCTTTTCTTCTCTCTTTTCACTTGTTTCAATTCACCTGTTTTGTCCCTTCCTTTCCCTTTTGCTTTTCTCCCTGTAATGTTTGCACTCCAAGGCTGTGGGTGTCGGTGTCACTTGACATAGGTGTGTTTCTGTGACAGCGTGGATGGATAGTGCTGTGAGGAGGACACGATTGTGAGAATAGGCAGGCTTCAAGTGTGTACATCCTGGAGAGTGTAAGGAAGAAAGATGAAAGATGGGTTCTTGTGTTTGTGTCTAAGGACCAATGTTTAGGTTGTACTGGGAAGCTCTTAGGGGTGCTAGGAAATTGCTCTGGAGGAAGGTGGGTATGAATGGAAGGGTGATATTGAAATGAATTGGGAGTGAGGTGGGTCTATAACTATAGGATGTATATTTGTGTGTGTGTGTGTACGCGTGCGTGTGTGTGATGTAGCCTCTGCTATCCAGCCATGCCGGCCCCCTCCCGCACAGCCCCGCCCTATCCTGCAGAGCTCAATCAGCCGCTGCATGAATACACTCGAATGGAAAGTTGTGCTCAGCTGACCGGAGAAATCAGAGCAAGCTAGTACTGCTCCCCTCCTCCTGGCTCTCTCTGGCCCTCCCCCCTGCCCTCTTCCTGCCCTCTTCTGCCCTCATCCACCCTCCCTCAGGCCAGACAGCCACCCCATCCTGCATACTGGGACACAGGGGCAGCTCAGCTCAGCTGGAGCCGGAAGGAGTCCCAGCAGTGGGAGGCTGAGGGGGCCTGAGTATGTGGACCTGTAGCCCAGCCTCCCGGCAGGCCAGACGGCTGGGGTAGAGGAGGACATGTGGAGGGCAGTGAAAACCTCCAAGTCAGCAGCCGGTGCTCCAGGTAACAACGAAACAAAGGCTTTGGCAGGACTAAAGAGCCCTGGAGGCCAAGGGAGACAGGAACAGTTTGGGACAGCCCTGGCTTAGAGGATGCCCCGTTCATCCACAGGCCTGGTAGCAGGCTGCAAGGTGAGGGGCTGGGTCCAGGATGTGGCAAGCCATGCTGTTTTCCTTCAGAAAAAAAACAGAGGTGGTCATTTCACCTCCACGGCCCACACGAGAGGTCCTGGTCCATCCGGCTTGGTGTGCCTAGGTCCAGGCTTAGACTTCACAGAGCCTTACTGAGCCAACACCATGCCCGGGCAGACCACATAGTCTAGTCCCAGTACCTCCAGCCCCAATTTCAAGCCCAACCACCAGGCTCTTGTGCCTCTATCGATCTGCATTCTCTCACTGTCTGAGACAGCTGCCCATCACTTCATTTTAACCAGTTGTACTCTTACTGGGAATATTCAACTGCTCTGGCAATGGACAGTGGACTCTGCAGGATCCCAGGAGAGCAAGAAGAGAAGGCAGGTGGGGGCCCTGGGCTGGGGCTTGAGATGGGAAGGGAAGGGGAGGGGAGGGGAACAAGCAGGCAGCAGTAGTTTGGCTTGTCTGTCCTTAGGCAAGAGACTTCTAGATGTTAGGTCTTTATTATAGATTGTCCCAGTTTCACACACCATCCACGCCTGTGAGTTTTCAATGCAAATCTTGGATTATCATTGTTTTTCTTTGAGGGAGGCAAGGAAGAAGAAAATGTCATCGAATTGGCTGTTATTCCTCAGGTTCCTTAGGTCCTAGAGAAAGGGGCCAGGTATACCTAACTTGGAGAAATTTCAGAGCCAGGAGACCAGCTAGGACCCCAGGCTGAAGTGCACAGTTGGAAGCGGGTCCAGTCCTCTGATGCCAGGAGATGAGTTAGCCTGCTAGCTGCTGCTGTGCAGTCTAGATGAGCAGACTGACGATTAACACCTAGGCCTGTTTATCTAGTCTCACTCAGGCCCAGGAGGCCCATACCAGAGCATACAATGCACATGCTCTCTTGGTCCAGACACATCCTACAATATTGACAGGAGGTGGGGCTCAGATGGTTTGTATGTGTGTGTGAGAGAGAGAGAGAGAAGCTGGGCTTTAGCTCAGCCTTACTATGGCAGACCCTTGAGACTTGGACTGTTTTGGCCAGGGCTTTGGCAACTGGGGAAGAGAATGGACAGACGTTGGAGTAAAAGGTAAGATCTGACCAGAAAATGGCCTCTTTTCCCCACTCTGTGTTTAAAGGGGCAGAGGCCAAATCCACTGTAATATCTCCAGTGTATCAAGGTAAAGGGTGAAGTGCAAAAAGCTAAAGAACCCAACCCCTCTGGCTCTCCAGATAATGAATACCCATTGTGAGACACACCATACATACACACACACACACACACACACACACACACACACACACACACACACACAGCATTTCTTAAAGGGACAGGAAAGCCTGTAAGGGGTTGGCAGTTTAGTGGTCATGTCTATGGACTGACTAGAACAATGAACCACAAGTATCCATAGGAAAACAGGAACTCAGGAGATACATGTCCAGTAGAAAGAAAGCTCCTAAACACAGCATCTTATAGATGCATTTCTACCCTAGTACTTCTTACGGAACTAGATAAACTGTTCAAGCCACACACATGTACTGTACCTAAGCTAAGCGATATGTACAAAACACGGGGTCCGTATCAATGCACTGTACATGTGTTTATGCCAAACATCATTGCATATCCATGCTTTTTGTATGTAAAACTTGATTGAGTGGTGAAAGCCCTCTCCCTGCCCCCGCTCCCAAACCCCACATTCAAAATTGCATACACATACACTACCCACAAGCAGCAAACACATTCCTCCTGAAAGGAACATGTGAGTAAGGTCAGAAAGTGCAGATAATCGAGTATTGGTATTTATGCAGACCTGGTAGATGAGAGAGCAGGGATGACAGATAGCAAGCTAGATGAAAAGAAAACAGACTGGTGGCACTAAACATGGCCCAGGCTCCACAAGCCTAAGGCTTGTTGTGGAGCTTGATCCTTGTTTTCTCCAATGGAAGAGTGGACACTGAATATTCCCACATTGCCTTTTCTTCCATGTAGGTTGAGAGAAGGAAGTATAATTCCCAAGTCTGTTCCCTGGCCCCAGATATAAAGGCACCTGTTCCCAGCCTAGGCCTTTCCAGAAGTTGTTCTCCAGTAGTGTCAACCATTTCCTTCCACCCACCAATTTCAGCCACCTGGTCCACACTGAAGAAGCCACTTCTTTGGGTTTCCACGTTCAAGTTCTGGGTTAAGTAGGTGAATGACCATGTAAAAAGAAGAGACGATGACAGAACCCCTCCTTCCAGAGCAGAGGGTCAAGTGGGTGGAATACAAGCAGTCCTTTCCCCAAACTCCACCTACTGCCATATTTCTGGAAACTCTCCACTGGGGAAGGCTTTCCCGGGCAGTGAACACACTCAGAGATTCTGATATGTGGGAGGCCACAGAACTTGGAAGCTGGGGCTAGAGGGTTGCAAGTAGGGATGGCGACCCCATCCGCCAAGCAGGTGTGGGTTCTCTGGCACACCCATGGCTTCCCTTGGCCATGCAGCACCCCTGCCCAAGCTGGCCTATGTAACCCACGCCCACCCCCTGTGCCGCCTGGGATGAGGACAAAAGGAAATCGGAAGTCAAAATTAGTTTGGAATTAGTGCGAACTTCCAGGCGCATCTCTCCCTAATCTTCTCTTGGAAATTGGACTTTCAAGTGAGGGCAGGTTTTCTGAAATGACCTCGTGGGTTCTTCCTCAGACACAGGCTATCCTGCCCTAGAGCAAGGAAGCCACCACCAGCCACACTATCCCTGAGAACTGAGCTCTCCTCCATCCTGCCCCCCCACACACAAACACGAAGGGAAGGGAGGCCTGAGGCCAGAAGGAATGTAGTTAGCAATAGGCTGTGGTGGTTTTGGTTTTGGTTTTTCTGGTTTTCATTTTACACTGTGATCCAAATCAGAAAGATCTCAGGGGCTTGAGAGATTCTGGGTGTTAGGAAGAAATTTCGGGAAGACAGATCTAGAGCCATAAGGCAAGTCACACGGTTACACAGTACACATCTGGGCAGTAATGGATAATGAGGGGGCCATCCTAACCCTAGATCCCAAATACCACAAACTACCTTTCTCCCCTGATCACCCTGTCTGGTGGAGTGGGGAGAGTGTGAATCTCTATTCAGGACGGATGCTTGAGACTGGCAACCTTGTGTGTTTTGCTTTTTAAAAAGCAAAGCAACACAACTCGAAGACAACCTGGGACCCACAAAGGGCTGTGGCTCCAGGAAGAAAGCAACTCGGTGGGCCGAGCCTGGCATCTCACTCGGAACACTCGGTGTTCCTGTCCTCCTTTGCATCCGGCTTCCACTGCCTTCTAGCTCAGGATTCAGCTAGGGCTCTAACCCTCAGGGCCTATTCCCAGTTTTGCGCCCAGAAGAAGAAGAAGAAAGAAAAAAAAAAGCTCCCCACTCATTTTGAAATGTTGTCCCTGTTCCGACGGCTGTGGAGTTGGAGAGGAAGGCCCAGCCGCTGCACCCAGGAGCTGGGAACTAGGGGTGGACAAAAACACAAGTCTCTGGGAGTGATAAGAAAATGGAGAATACTGTATTTGCTTTAGAAAGTTTTTACATATAGATAAACACGCAGTTAAGATAACAGTAAAAGCGCCCTACGGGGAGTGAGTGATACCTTCAAAGCGGCTAAGAAATACTTGAAATAGCTTGTGCATAAGAAGACTACAGCCTCACTCTCCGCTTTTGCTAGCGACGGGGTCCCTCAGCCTAACTTGGGGCACCACACCACACCTTGACTCAGCCGACGCCAGGAATACCAAGTGGGAGGAAGGAACCCCAAAAAAGGAAAGAGACAGGTAAGCAGGAAGGGGGGGAGAAGGGAGGAGAGAGAAAGAAAGAGAAAGGGAGAGGAGAAAAAGCAATATCATATACAGGCAATTTCTACACATATATTACAAACTGGGAAAATGACCGATCATTAAGATATACATAATTCATATAAAATTTTGAAATAAAAATAAAAATCTGTTACAGTCATAACTATTCTTTTTTTTTTCCACATTTATAACCAGTACCCACACAGGCAGTGACAGAGTGGAGAGAAAAGGTGCTTACGAAGAAAATGATTGTCTGCTGAACAAAAAAACAGAAGATTGCATCTTGTTTAACCAATACTTGGACTCAAAAACAGGGAAGAAAGAGAAAGGAAGAGCGAGAGGAAAAGAGAGAGAGAGACAGAGAGAGAGAGAGAGAAAGAGAGAGCAACAAAAGGCGAGAAACATTTGCTATTTCTCTCCAGGAGTTCTTTTTTTTTCCTTTCATTCTTTTTTTTTAAACAAATTCCGAACGGAGACGGCTGATTTTTTTTTTGTCTGTTTTGCTTTTGTCGTCTTGTCATCGTGGTTATGGTTGTTTTTGTATAGTCGACTCTTTAAATCATTTTTAACTAGAGAGAATATTTTCCCAGATACAAATAAATCGTCATGCAGGTGGGGTGCCGGGTCCGTGGGAACCAAAAGGAGGAGCCGTGCTTGTCCTAGAAAGTATACAATGGTCACTTCTTTTATGTTCTCTGCCCGCAACAGCATCATTTGTGACCGTTGGCGTCGCGGTCCTTTTGGGGATGGCCATGGTGTTAGATGGTCGGGGAGTTGTTGGTGGTTTGCGGTTAATTTATTTTTCTTGGTTTATATATATATTTTTTTGGCTGGGGTGGGAGTGTATGTGGACTCATGTGTGTATGGTTGTGTATCCTGATTTTCGGTTTGTTCTGGGGATGGAGTGGGAACTGAAGGGAGAGGAGGTGGGTGAAGAGGAGGAGGAGAAGGAGGAGGAGGAGGACTTGGAGAGGGAAGGGGTGGGGGAGGAGGGCCGCCTTGGCTATCATACATCACATTCCGAGTCGCTGGAGGTTACCGAGAGGATGGAGGTGCCGGTGTCCGCGCGCTCTGTCAGGCTGGACACGCTGGTGGTCGGGCTGGCCGCCGTGGACGGCGACTCTGCCGAGCCGTGCGTCGGACAGCCGGGCTCGGCCAGCGAACGCATGCCGCTCGGTCCGATGGCCTGGTGCTGGAGCCTGCAGCAGAGAGAGAGAAAGCCGTGCTGGCCTTGAAACAGTGGCCAGCCACCCGCTGCCTCCCTCTACTCCCCCCCAATCCTAGTCTCCCCCAGCCCGAGCCCCGAAGTCACTGCCCCCCAACTGCACCGTGCTCCTTGTACTCTTCTTTTTCTCCAGGCACCTAGCTGCAATTAGCCCGCCCGTGAGCCTAAGCTCCCTTCCCAAGAGAGGTTTTCCAAAGCTCCCCAGATAGAAACCCGCCTGGATGGAGAGGGGGTGTCTCGGGCCTGCGGGGGTATGATCTGGGCAAACAGCAAAGGTCTCAGAATCGGAATCGTAATGGAGCAGAAGTAGGGAAGGAACACAGAGCTTCTTCCTCTCTAACCCCAAAGGGCTTTTCAGATTTAGCCGGCTGCTTAAAGAGATGTGGGGTTCCCCGAAGTGCTACCCATGCTTCCCCAAAGCTTCGGGCTTCTCCCTGGCCGCCTCTCCCTGGTAGGACCTGCTGGCTTTGCTTTCGGGATTCTGGAGCAAAAGCGCAGGATCCGGGATAGGAAAAAAAAAAACATAGGGGCGCTGGAAGTGGGAAAATGGGGGTAGAGGAAGGGGAAAAGGAAGAGGAAGAATGCAGAGAGTGGTATCTGGCTCTTTCCTGGGCTAGAAACCGGCTATGCGAACCTAGTGTGTCACAGTTCTTCCTGCAAGAAGGCCTATCCTGTCTTTGGGCAGTCCCCTCATCAGGCGAAAAGTGGGCTCTAGAGGCAGGGGTGAGAGGGCAGTGGGCGCAGGCCTGGGATACCTAAACCCAAACACACTCCACGAACTCACACTCAGCCCCTAGCAGCTGTCAGCAGTTGGGGGCAGGCTCTCTGCCCTGTACTAGGCCCTGAGCCTTTTCAAGCTGAGCGGGGACCCAGGGTTCCGATCCTGGCTTACAGTTAGCTTAGTCCTTTCCTTCTCTCTGTTCTTCCACCGCTCCTCACTTCCTCCCCAACAAGCCCAGTACAACTTTATAACTTTATGGCTAACTTGCCTGCTCCCCAGCTTCCCCAACTTAGTGGACCAAAGAGATGTTCCTTGGCCAGGAAAGGAAGGCACGCATAGGTGGAGGTAAACACACACACACACACACACACACACACACACACACACACACACACACACATCCCTTCTCCACCCCCTGGCCAGGCTCTCCAGTTCAGGATCAGCCACTGTGCTACGTTTGGGGAAGAAGGTCTCCAGCAAGGTGGCCGCCCGACCTTTTTCCCTTTGTGGCCGGGACCCAGGTTCGCTTTCCTGTCCCTGATGTGTGTGGATTCCCCTCAGGTCCCCCCCACACACACCCCAAAGCACCCCACGTAAGAATGAAATAGCAAGGCCCACTTTCTTTCCCTCCCAGTCTCTAGACTCAGAAGAGTGCCTAGCTGGAGCCAGGGCTGAGGTGCAGCGCCCGGAACCGACTCCAGGGGCGGCCACCACGGGCGGGCGGTGAGGCCCAAGGCCTCACGCTACACTCCCTTCATTTGGACAAAAGCCCTTTTGGAGCAAAGCAGTCAATAAACCCCAGTGCGCATCCCCTGTCCCGGGGCAATCGCAAACTTTCTCCAACTAGCCAGAGAGCCCCAGTCTCTCCTGCGCTGGGCAGCCGCCCCCTTCCCCCTAAACCCGTCCCCTGGTCGCCTGCATTTCAACCCGTCTCCCCTTTCCCCAGCAGCCCGCAAGGATTGCGGGGGGCGGCCCTCCCCCCAGAGAATTCCCCCCCCCCCCACTGACCTGTTCTTGGCCGCTGCGGCGCGGTCGCGCTGCCGCCGGTTCTTAAACCAGTTGCCTACTTGTGTGGGAGTGAGGCCGGTGGCCTGCGCCAGTTCGCGTTTCTTGCTGGGGTTGGGGTAGGGGTCCTGCAGGTACCACTCCCGCAGCAGGCTCCGAGTCCGCTCCTTGAAGCAATGCGTCTTCTGCTCGCCGTCCCAGATGGTGCGCGGCAGCGGGAACTTCTTGCGCACGCGATACTTGTCCACCGGGCCGAGCGGGCGGCCGCGCAGCTTCTCGGCCTCCTGGTAATGCGCCTCGAGCCACATGGCCTGAAGCTTGCCGTGAGATTCCTTGGTGAACTTGTGGTTCTCCAGGATGTGGTAGAGGTCGCGGAAGTTGCCCGTGTGGAAGGCCACCACGGCGCGCGCGCGCAGGATCGACTCGTGTTTGTTGATGGCCTCGCAAGCCCCGGGGGCCACGGGCAGCGACCAGAGGAAGCGGCCCAGCCGCTCGATGTCGCCCGTCTCCTCCAGCGTCTCGCAGACGCTGGCCACCTGCTCCGGCGAGAAGTTGAGGGTGGGCAGCTGGAACATGGACAACTCTTCCGGGGGGGCCCTGGAGCCGCCGCCGCCGCTGCCGCCGCCGCCTCCCCCGCCGCCGCCGCCGCCGCCGCCTCCCCCGCCGCCGCCGCCGCCGCCGCCTCCCGCACTGTTCCCGCCGCCGCTACTCGCCAGAAGTAGGGAGCAGTGGTGAGAATCGGCGAAGTTTGGCAACAAGAAGTGGGAGGAATAGAGGTCTAGGGGGGAGCGGAATACCATGGACTGACCTGAGAGGAGAGGAGAAAATTCAGGGAGAGGAAGAGAGAGGGGAGGAAGAGGAGGAGAGGGGCGATGAGGACCAGGAGGAGGGAGAGGAGAGGGGGGAGGAGGAGAGGGATAGGAGGGGGGAGCAGAAGGAGGAGGAGGGGGAGGAGGAAGGACGTAAGGGACACCCACACCCCACACACATCCACACACACACACACCCGCGCAGCCACATAGAGAGGGAGGAAGGAGAGCGAGCGGCCCGGTGCGCGCGCGCAGAGAGAGAGAGAGAGAGAGAGAGAGAGAGAGAGAGAACCCGAGACAGAGGGAGAGGGAGTGGGAGAGAGAGCAGAGCGAGAGCCAACCACCGCCGAGTCAAGATTCAGCGATTCCACAGCAATCGCCCTAATGACAACAGCCTCATAATATCTCCCCTAAATCCACAGTGAGTGCAGCATTGAAACATTTTGTTTCGCTTTTCTATTGGTCTGCGGCGTGTCGTTGTGGCGTTGCCATGGCAACCACTGCCAATCACTGTCAGCCCTGCCAATCAATACCGAGAACGTAAGGACGGTTTTTCCACTTAGCCAGAGTGGGGGGGGGGAGGGAAGGAGAGAGAAGGGGGAGAAACAGATTTTTTTTTCAAATCTTTGCAACTCTTAATCTCTCCACTTCCCTCTCTTATCTCTCTCTTTCTCCTCTCTCCTGCCTTCTTCCACTCTTTCCCAAAGAAGTTGGTCTAGAAATTGGAAAAGCCGTGGACACAGAGTAGTTGACCGAGATGACCGATTTCAGGGGCTATTTTTGTGGGAAGGCAAGAGGCCCTCTTCAGGGCTCCAGGAAGCCCGCGGAGCCCGCAAGGTTTGCACTTAGTGTGCTTATCGAACTGCAGGCAGGAAGGAAGGAGAAGGAAGGAAGGAAAGAGAGAAGAAAAGAGAAAGAAAGAAAAAGAAAGAAAGGATCATGGGGCCCATCACACACTCACGCAGCTTCCTTAGGAATCCCACTTTGGGGAAGAGGGGCATGTGGGAGCTAGGAGTTTGAGCCCAGGACGCAGTGCAGTGGGCTACATTTAGCCCAACTCTCTCTACATTGACTCCTCAACTCTCAGTCAAGGAATCTTGATTTCTCCTAACTCTCATAATTTAAAATAGTGATGGGGGGGGATGGACATACTTCTTTTCATGTGAAAAAGCAAACCAACTCTTTGTCCTCACCCTCAAGACTTTGGTCACCTTGGACAAGTGTGAAGAAGCTATGGGAGCCCAGAAACCTAGGAGCCCTCTGGGAGTCCAAAGATGCCTGCTCCCCTTCCCAACACACACCCTACCCACAGACAGCAGAAAAGGCTCTGGGCCTGCTCACCAGCCCAAGAAAGCCACTGGAAGTTTGGAGGCCACCCTGAGCATATGTATAGCTCTGAGAATTGCTTACTTGTTCGTACGGTAAATAACAATTATAATAAATAATAAAGCAAGCATCTACAAAATGTCCAGGAATTGCACAGGGAACGTTCCCTCTCTCCCCCATACTATAGCCCCAGACCAGGCATGAGCATTTATTCTTAGGTATGTTGCTTTTAAGAAGATGTAATCAGCATCTTGAGCCCCGGCCTCCTTTTGTGAGGCTTCTGTAACTATGGAAGTGTGATTTACGCAGATTTGTCCGGGTCAGAGATGTCTTTCCCTACGCACTGTGTATATTTAGACAGGATTCGGTTTGGTGTTAAAAAGTGTATATGTTGAATGGATTCACACACAGTAGCCAACAATGCCCACATTGTCGGCCCGTGTACAACGCGTATTGAAACGCAGCGCCCAGACTTCAACTAATCTGCCCTCAATAAAGCTGAAATAATTATCCTAAGCTGCCTTTCCAGAAGAAAAAATCATTGAGGAATTCAAAACTTTTTTTTTTTTAAAAAGATCTTTTCTGCATTCCAATGCAGATCTGGGGGCCCGGCGCTGGGTCTACACCACTTTGGAGAGCTCAATGAAGAAGGAGAGAAAAAGAGACTGAGGAAGAATTTAAATGGGAACCTAACGTGACTGGAGCTGAGACTGTCCTAGCCCCTAAACTTAGAGCTCAGGCCCCGCATTTAGGCCTGGACCCTTGCTGCGTCAGGCTTCCTATGGCTTCCTATAGATGACTTAGGAGACCTGGAGTTGGGCGAGCGGCCCACAAGGACTACTTCAGCCAGAGGCAGTAGGGGATCTCACCTAAGCCCCGCTGATTGGGGCAAAGAAATATTCCCCCAAAGGAAGGATCTGTCAGGCCCCACTTCGGAGGTCCCTTCTCTCCAAATATCTTCCTTTTCCATTTAGCTGTGAAACTCTGGGCGGTCGTTCACTGCGGGCCAAGAAAAGAGCCCAGAGGTTGGGACACAAAAACAAGACACTTCATCTTTTCTTCCCGATCCTTTCTCTCGTAGGGGAAGGATTACAGGCTGAAAGGTGGGAGGGGGAAGGGGCAGGAGGAAGCGGGGGAGGAAGGAATGAAAAAGGGGAGGGGAGTGGGTATTGTGCCGCGTGGGGGGGGAAGCATTCCTACGGGTGGGTTTCCGAATATTGTGTTCAACTTTTTGAAAGCAGCTCGTGACCCCGAAACTGCATCTCCCCCCCCCCCGAGCCAAGGACCTAGGCGCCGGTCGGGCGGGTGAACCCGGTCAGTCCCTCCCAATCCCTACAACCCCCGCCTCTGCGTGGGGTGGGGGCGACCTGGCCTCTCCCCGTGGCGGTGGTACCAGCCCCAAGGGAGGCTGGGCAGGTGCCGCGGGGCTCTGCCGAAAGCGCAGATTGAAATCGAAAACCCTTGCCACTCTGGGAGAGTTGAGAAAAGAGGAGCTGAGGCTCGGCTCGGCGGTACCCCGGCTCCGCAAGCCTCTACCCGGGAGCCCGCCGGCTCGCCGCACCCCCATCAGTTCAGATGGCAGCCGCGGCTCGAGGAGCGCAAAGCTAGGAGGGCAGCCGAAGGGGCGCTCAGCTTTGTGCGCCCGGACTTGGCCGGCCGCGGCGGGGCGGGCAGCAGCTCCCAGCTGTCGGCGCCTCTCCGCGGAGCTGAGCTCCGCGCCGCCCGCCGAGCCCCGTTTGCGGACCCGCCGCCCGGAGCGCCTCTCCGCTCGGGCCGGAAGCTTTACGCCGGCCGCTTGAAGCCGTAAGTTGAGAGTCCCGGGAGCTGGGCGGGGAAGGCGGTTGCAGCTGGTCCTCGGAGCGGGTGGAAAGAATGGTTTCCGGCGGAGCCCGGAGCGCAGCCTCCGCTGGGTCTGGGTTTCAGGGTGACGAGTGCGTGTTTGGATGGAAAGGGGGTGCTGTGGAGCTCCAGAGGCTTCTTCTCTCAAATTCCCAGGCTTTGAGAGCTAGGGAGGAGGGGCGGGTAGGGGCCTTGGGTTTCCAGGACGCAGGCGGCCTTTCTTGCTGGCTGGTCTGAGGACTAAGCTCGAGGTTTAGGAAGTCAGCCCGCAGGGAACGCCTGGAGGAGATGGCCCGCTAGCGAAGACTGCACTCGCAGTCTATCCTAGGGAACGGGTCAGCTTTGGGGGACCGTAGATCGTCCCCCTTTGGCCTCTGGCCGCTCACTCTCCCAGATCTGGGACCTGGCGTGAGTACAGGCCTAAATCACCTGTGGTGAACAAAACTGCCACCACCGCCTCCACTTCCACCCCACCTCTGTGATCAGAAGATGGTGCGGGAGGAAAGAGGGCTTCTGACTACTGGACGGTGTTTACCTATCATGAGCTACTAGGCCCCAACACTGAGAAATCTTAAACAGTTTGCATCCAGGAGACAAACCCTGGAGACTCCCTCCCTCCCACCCAAACGCTCCCTTGTTTCTGGTTACAGAGAAAGCCAGAGGTCTGCAGACCTCCGGGAGAGGACGATCCGGCAGGGCTAAGAAGGATGCACTCGGGGCTCGCTCAACTCTAAGGATCAGATTCGGGTAGCCCAGGAAGGTTAGTCCTTCCGGCTCCCAGGACGTTTGGATGTGGAGGCTGACCGGGTGGCCTATAGTCTGGGCCTCCCCGCTAGCGGAAAACTTAGGAGCTTGGCGCAGACCGCCAGGGAGGGCGCAGGGGAGCGAAGCACGCAGGCGGGGAGGCCGCTGAAGCCCTTCAAGGACCCCGATTACTTTCCTTTGAAAAACAACAACAACAACAACTACCCCCTCCCCCGCACCCCCTGCCCCCTCCCTTATCCGCCGGGGACCCGCGCTTCAAGCAATTGTCGCCCCGAACCATAAACACAGCTCAGTTGCCTCAACTTTCTCCTTGCATAAAAGTTCCCGGCGTGCGGGGAAATTTGAATATTTGATCAGCCCCTTTGAGTGACCCTCATTAGCCTGGCGCCCTGCTAAGGCCCCGGCATTGCAAGAAAGCTGCTAGGCCAGGCATTTGTACGCCTTGTTAGCGCCGCTTAATGAAGCTGCCCCGACGGCTCAAAAGCGGCCTCAGGGGCCGGCGGCGCGCACCTCTCCGCACCCCACTCTGCCTAATGAGTCCTGCCGCCAGCTAAAGGCCCCATCCACCCCCCACATCCTCAGACAAGAGAAGTTTGGCTCTGTCTTGGGCCACAACACCTCCCACTGCCAGGCCTAGGAGGGTGGGCACAAATGCACACAGCCTAGCTGGCTGCCATGATGTAGCCCTAAGAGAAAGGAGCCAGAGACTTGGGAGATGTGAACGCCGCTGGGGGAGGGGGGCGGAGGAGGGGAGGGAGGCCGACTTCAGCCTGGGATCTAGCCCAGGGGGATTACACCTTGAGCATCCCCCATGAGAGACAACCTTAAATCAATTAGCATCCTGGTTTCCTTAAAGGTGCACCTGGACTAATGTCTGAGTGGCAGAGGTCAGATGCCCAGGGGAGGATCAGTTTTCTAGGCTCCCTCTTCAAGTTCCTTTGGTTTCTACTAGCCAGGAGGCCTTGCATTTCTCCCCACTACTCCTCTTCTGACAGCAAGAACCAGGCCCTGCATGGAGAAAGGGTGGGTGTGTTCAGCTCCCCAATACACCATTGTTCCCACCACCCACAGAGCCAAACACTCAAATGACATGACTGTTGGCAGTGAATGATACTGCAGGGTATCATAGCCTATCCCAACCTTTCATATTTCTCCCCTAACTGTCCCTTCTGAGGTCTCTCTCTCTCTCTCCCTCCCTCCTCTCTCTTAAATCGTATTTCTAGTCCTGAAGAGGCCTGAAGAAAGTACCCTAGCAGTGCCACTCTTGTGAGTCAGCATTTAATAACAGGCCAGGGGAGCAGAAGAGCGGGAAAGCTTTGGAAGAAAAGGAAGCTAAGGCAATTACTTACTCCACACTTTCCCCTTTTCTTGGGTGCAAGTAAAGGCTAATAAATATAAGCAACTATGTTAGAAATTGTGCCTAGTTCCTTAGGAAGAGTTGACTCTTTCTCCTTCATTGCCTCTTACCCTGGATAGTTGAAACTAAAGGTCTCCTTCGCCTTGCAAATACAGCTCCTGGGCCCTTAGAGGTTACTTTTTGGAAAGTGAATGCCCTGGGCTGGGAATGTGCAATGCTCTCAGATCCACCATTAGGGGCTTCTGGAACCCTACCCCCATTTGTTGACAATCTCTGGGACAAGCTGCAAGCTTGGTCAGTTGGTAACCTTAAGATCCCATTCCAGCATGAACATCTCTAGGAAGGGGCAGAACTGGGCCAGCTTTCTCCGTCTGCCAAAAGGCCAAGTGGGGCTTGGGATAGCAGAGTCTTTCCTGTCCATCTGGCCCTCCCTTCTTGCATTCCCCTCCTTCTATCCAGCTCCACTGGCATGCCCTGCCCCCATCCCCCCCCACACACACCCTCAGTCAAGCCAAAACTGACACTCTTTAGGGATCATCGCTGAGCTAAGCAAAAGTAGTGTCCAGCGCATAATCCATCCAAAGGTAAAAGTAAGGGCAGAGATAATCTGGAGAGTTGGGGTGAGGGGGTACTGTTAAATACAAGGGGACGGAAGGGTAGAATTTAGCTCCCTGGCCCCGAGGCCAGGCCCACTGGCTGCTCGGGGGAGGAGGCGAGAGGAGGGGGCTGAGAGTCCACGGGCGTTGGTCGGGGCAGCGGGGACCTCAGGCGTCGGCGTCGGGGGCTTGATCCGGAGGAGAGGGGAGGGGAGGTGGGGGTCTGAGCGCGTGGGGTGGAGGGGTGGGGGTGAGGCTCTTTAAGAGCCACACGGCTGGCTGGAGAGGCGCGCGGCCCGGTGCTGGTAGCGCACTGACCCCGAAGGGGATTTAGCTAGAAGGGTGCGGCCGGACCCCGGGGGCTTTGTCCCGGGGCGCCCAGAGAGGCCAAGACACAAGAATAAGGAACGGCTGCGGCATGAAAGGCCCGCGCGGAGCGGCGGCGCTGCTGCTCTTGACTTCTGAGCAGGGCTTAGAAAACCTGCTCCGGCTTAAGCCCGAGCTGCTCACGCTGAGCCCGGAGCGCCTAGTCCGAGGGTTCTACGCCTCTGGCCTCTGAGCCGAGGAGGTAGGGGACAAGGGGGCGCTGGTGTGGCGAGGGCATCCCGCAAAGAGGAGCTCTTGGCTGTACAGCCTCGCGACCCCAGTGCAGAACTGCGAGCCTTGGAGGACCGTGTCAGACACGGTCAGAGAAAGAATTTTCCCCTGCCAACTTGGCTTTTGGGTTGTCCACCTTCGCAGATCCGGAGCCAGCCGCCCACAAATGGATTCTCAACAGGTGGCCGGGTAAGTCTGTTTAAAGAATTCTGGTTATACCGCCAGCCCCTCCCCAGCGCTGTCCTTTCCCCCTCCCTCTTTTCCTCGAGGCGGGCGCGCGTTCTCCGGGCTCCTCCTGCCAGCGGCGGCGAGGGCGGAGGGCGGCGGGGAAGCAGCGCCCTCCCTCTAGGGGGTCTTCGGTCACGGGGTTCCAGCCCAGGAAAGTGTCAGGCAGCTCCGGAGAAGTTCCTCCAGGTACCCCTGGGTCCCGATCATCACTCTTAGCTACTTAGATTGTGCCCAGGCGCCCCAAGAGGAGAAAGGAGAAAGAGCGTGCAGCAGCTCAGGAGCCGGGAGGAAGGGGTACCGAGTACCCCCGGGCCAACGATCTTTGTGTGGGGGCTTTCTGTGGGACCCAAACTATTCATCCTCTTTTATGAGAGACACCGCATTGGGGACAAAGGCCGGGAGAGCGAGCTTGGGGAGGTGGAAGGGACTAAGGAGGGGGAAGAGAAGCAAAGAAAAGCAAAGGCTAGAAATCCAGGGCATCCAAGTGAGGAGTCCAAGTGAACACGTCCCCAGAGTCCACCACAAATTGATACACGCTCCGTGCCTGCACCTCCTCTTCTCTTCTCTCCTTCTCCCTTTCTCACACGCGCGCGCGCGCTCGCGCACACACACACACACACAGAGTCTATACAGGTAGTCCTCGAACGCAGTTCTTGGCGGTGCAGGGTCAAAAGTCCCCATTGCCTAAGCTGTGATCGATTTCCCCCACCTGCCCCTGTCTGCCAAGAGCTCTCCAATCTGACCCCCCCCCGAACCAGTGTTGGGGAAGTAGTAGAAATATCCCCGCCCGGGGCTGGGGGCCAGGGAGGATCTTACCTGCGGAAAGGTAAGGGAAGCCAGGAGCAAGAAGCAGCGGCGGATAAATATTCATTAGGAAGTGTAAGTCCTTTCAAACCGCGCAGCTCGGTGTCTCCGCACCAATCTCTCTTTCCCTCCCTCCCTCTGTCTTCCAGTTAGGCTCTCTCTTCCTCTCGCTCCGTCTCTCCCCCCCCCGACCCCCCCCTTCCTGCGAAATACCGGGTGGATCCCAGTCTAGCTAACCTGTTGGGAAGCTTGAGCTGCCGGCAGCGCCTCCCTAGCTGGCTGTTTGCTTTCGCTCTTGGGGCGCGCGTTTCCCCATCCTCTCCCCTCCCTTCTTTCGCCCAGCCCCTCACCCCTCCTAAATTACTACATCATTAGCTTTATTGGGGCGGGGGGGGGCAAGGGAACAGCCAGATGCACCTCTCCACAACAGGGCGAAAAGCCGGCTCTCTTCGAAGCATCCCCAACTCCCTCACCCCTATCTTCATCCCTACATCCCAACCCTGTCCTGTCTCTTTTTTCTTCTCCTTTTCCATCTCCACCTCCATCCCGTAGCAACCCAACTTCCTCACCATCCCTCCCACTCCGCCAACGCCAATCTGGATCCCAGACGGGGTGGGCACTCAGCTGTCGGGTCGGCAGGTCCTATGTGTGGAGGTTGGAAGTTCACCCCGCCGTGGATGTGGGGGTGGTTATCCAGCTCTCCTAACCCCACTTACGTTTCTTTCCTGGCCCTCAATGGTCCCCAAGGCAGCCTGGGCCTTGGAATCAACACATTCTGTGGTGTGTGATAAGGACCTAGCCCTCCAGGCCTCCGAGACTCTTGTCCTTTGACCTGGCTCGGAAAGCTTCAGGAGCGAGAGGGAGAGGTGGCTTCACTTTATGAGCATGGAAAGGGAGACGGACAGACCGTCTGTGGAGTTGCTCCCAAAGGATGCGAACTACCCGAAGTTAGCCGAAAGTCTGCATCTTTCTCAATCACGAGAAGACACTTGCAGAAGATTCCAGGAAACTGCTGGCAGTCGCACGCG
This sequence comes from Dipodomys ordii, assembly GCF_000151885.1. Lineage (NCBI taxonomy): Eukaryota > Metazoa > Chordata > Mammalia > Rodentia > Heteromyidae > Dipodomys > Dipodomys ordii. Next base: position 5,787,151 of record NW_012267253.1, on the reverse strand, counting down.
AATACGTGCAGATGCAGCCCTCACCCCAAAGCCCTAGCCCAGCGCTCCCACTAACCCAAAACACCAGAAGCTGCGCCCTTCGGCAAGGTGGATTTGGCGGAGGAATACATCGCATGACGACTTTAGGACACTATGATTACTGGTTTGGGTACCCTTCCTCCACGATCCTAGGGGCCCTGGAAAAATGGCGTGGCCTCCAGAGGGTGGGTTACTCATCTCCGACAGCCTACCCCGCGCCGTGCAAGGCGGTGAGGCTGGAGGAGGGGCCGAGGGGCGGGTCCTTGCGAGCCCCACTTACAAAGCTGAGGCTTGCTGGAGGCTGAGGTGGAGAGCTCTGCCCCAAGCTCACATTACTCGCCCTGGGGCTCCAAGTCTTCTATTATTGGGTCTCTCCCCCCACCCCCGACACATAGTCCACACCCGGTGTCAGGATGAGTCTAGCCCTGAGACCAAAAAAAAAAAAAAAAAAAAGACTTTGCTACTCCTCAATCCTTTGGCCAGGCCCAGCCACAATCCATCAGGAGTGGTTTTAGAGGCTGGTCCTACACTCCTCGGAAGATCGTGGCTGCAAAACTTCAGAGGGTCTTTATTTTCCCCCTTTTGAGGCTAAGAAATAAGGTAGATGAAGGTGTAAAATAAACCTAGGAGTCATAGCTTAGGGCTGAGAAGTCTTATCATCCTTGCATCTACTCAAAGCTTTTACGCACCTCCTTTCCTCAAGCAGACCCAGGGGTCAAGCCCTTTTGAGCTCAGGGCGCAAGATGAGTCACCTGACTGCACAAAATGAATGGTACCTGCAAATTGTACCCGGACACACACGGGAGAATTAAAGGAACACTAACAGCAGAATTTGAGGAATAAAAGAAGTGTCCACAGGCATATTTATTTGAATGCATGGGTGCACTGTTGTTTTAAATGCAGACAAAAGCCATAGCGCCCAGATGGAGTGACCCCAGATACACAAGGAGATGTACAGGAAACTGCACACAGGGAGGGTAGGCCCAACTAGGATGTAGCTTGCATGGCTTCCTGGGATAGGGACAGTGGAGAAAGTTTATGGAGTCCACTGGAAGAAAGGTTTCAGGTCAAGTCCTGGAAACTAGAAAGAAATAGCATTAACCACCCTGAAGCCAGCCTGCTCACCTTCCTCCTTGCTCTGTTGGAGACACCCAGAAGAGGGCAATGCAGGAAAAGATTCACTTTGACAGATATTGTTTGTATTTGTTACTGTTGTTGTTATTTTGCCTAGGAGATTGTGTCCTGGAAGAGGATTTGAATAGAGAGCATTACTTACCAGAAGTTTCTAATTTCTGATGTGAACACTCAGTTCTCACTGGGGTCCTTGTTTGCCCCTTTCATTTCTCTTATCTAAGTTTAGTCCTAAAAAAGAACTGGTAGCCCACTCAGTTCCAGTCCTTCTTACCCCAACTTGCATCCCGATCCCCTACAGATCAAATCTGCACACAAACACTCTAAAACAAATGGCATCATTTACTAAACTAATTTTGTGACATTGAGAAGTTCTCACCCTGTTTTTCAATGCCAGACAGAGGTTGAGGTCCTGGCCAAAGTAAGGGGGCTTCCAAAAGGGATTTCCAGAGCTGCTCAGTCTAGGACTGCATAAAGGCACCAGCTTGCTTTCCAACTTAGCTCTATTTGACTAACAAATAGAGTCTAGTGAACAGCACTGAACATTGGCTACCATTGGTTACCTGTAGAACCGGCTGGCACACTGGGAGCAATGGTGCCTTTCTCCCTCTTCACTTCCCAACTTTCTCTCTTTGAGCTCATTTTCTGGCCTCTCTCATCGGAAAATAGTGTAGATCTGGGAAGATTTGCTGTTCTTTCTTTCTTTTTTTAAAAGAGAAGGATAGAAGAGAGTTTCTGGGCCAGCAAGTCGGATGACCACTTTCCCAGAGTCAGAGAAGAGCCCTTTTTTGCAAAGAAGTAGCAAACTATCACAAATACTGCAGGAGGACTTGTGAAGCAGATGCAGTTGGAGAAACAGAAGGGACATGCCAATGTGAATAGAGAAGAATTTCTTCTTTTTTGGGACAAGCTCTGAACTTTTCTTTTTCCACTCTATACTTAGTTCCTGGACAATTTAAGTGAGTTTGTTCTTGTGGGGTTTTTGAGCAATAAGTAGTGAAGATCACTTTGGAGTCATGTAATTTTCATCTTTGTTGGAAAGGTAGCTTCTTCAAAGGCTATTTATCTCCACACAGGTTTGTTGGGTTTTGTTTGTTTGTTGTTGTTGTTGTTGCTTATTTTCAAGTGAGAATTCATCTGCTGACTCACCTTAGAAAGTGACTGGGACAAAAGGACAGAAAGAAATGACTGATTCATCATTCCAGACCCAAAGTCTCAACTTTGTAGATGAGACTCAGAGCACAAAGAAACAAATTTATTTGCCTTGGGATAGTCTCCCCCATCTTGGGGGGTAGTTTATCTAGAGTCCTTATAATAAGCAGTAGCATTTGCTGTTTAAGAAATAGTATAAGGAAATATTTTCTGTTACTTTCCAATCTTACAAGAATTTTCAAAAAAATTACCTGTACATAGTTGTGTCCATTTCAGCATTTATCATGCACACAGAAAAGCAACACATTTTCTCATAGCCACAAACATACCATGTACAGTCCCAGGAGCAAATTCATTTTTCTCTCTCAAAAATGTCCTTGTTACCTCAGTGGAGGATATGGCCTAGGAGAGCAAAACCATCAGAGATTTGGGATGTCTTGAGCCAGACTTCTATTGTTCGATGTGTTTTGTTTTAGGGAGGAATACCCAACAGCTTTATGATTGGATCTACCCTACTTACCAGTATCTATCTATCTATCTATCTATCTATCTATCTATCTATCTATCTATCTATCTATCTATCTATCTATCTATCACCATCAATCTATATCTCTCTGTCTCATTCAAGCAGACTAGCATTGCCTCTGCAACCTGGTTGCCTGGATGAAACAAACCATTTCCGCTGCCTGGGGCAAAGGACTAAATAGCGTGGTGGATTTCAGGCTGCCGTGGAAAAAAGAATGAGGGGAGGGTGAGCGGAGGGGGGAGGTGGCAGTCGTCACCTCCGACAATAACATATATATAAAACAATAATCAGATACCTGTTTAATCTTTCCATAACAGTGTCAACGCTCTGGACAGGCCATCTTACTTCCAAAGGTGTCTTCACTCCCGAGGGCCCGGCTGCCTGCCGCAGCCCAACACTGGGCCCGTGCGCCGAGAGGAGGTACTCCGACGGCAAAAATCCCATACATTTTTAACTACAGTGATTACTAAATTAATAGCAGGCACTAAGACAGATGTCAAAACGTCTTGAAAATGTTTATCTGTGAATAATTGAGAAGGTGGTGGGACGCATTATCTGATTGTGTAATGAAATATGTATGAGGAAGAGCTGTTTGCAACAGTCTCCTCCCGCTGCCGCCTTAGCCGAGGCCCTCTCCGGCAGGCGGGAGTCTCGTCTCGGCCAAGTTGGTCGCCCCCTCGGTCTGCGTCCACCTGGGAGCTGCCTGGCCCCCTCTCGGGCTGCTGGCACCGCTGCCCGCCAGCTCCAGCGCGTCTCAGCGTCACTCCGTTTCCTGACGGAGGACATTAGCCTGGAGTCTCCCCTCAGCCTTGCTCGGTCCTGGAGGGGTGAAGCTGAACGGTCGGCCTCGCTGTCCCTACTGTCTTTTGGGGAGGGAGGCCCGCGGGCTGGATTTGTGGGAAGCGAGGACCGGAGCCCGTGGGACGCGCCCGACGTGCGCCCTCCTGGCGGTGCGGCCTGCACACAGGCCAGGCCGGAGAGCCCCGCGGCTCAGCAGGGTGGGTCTGGGGTCACTGCGGGGTGACGGGACTCCCGAGAGGGCTTTGTTCTACGTTGCAGCAGCCGCACCGGGCACTTCCTTCCAGCCCCCAGCCCAAGCCTCCGTGGCCCGGCCCTGTTTGTTTTCCCAGCCCTGCGCCCTCCACCCTGACACGCAAGCAGCCTTCCAGGCTGCGTCAGTGGCCCTGAACCCCTTCCAGGGCGAGCTTGTGGGGAGATGGGGGGAGGGTGGGCCCTGGGACGAAAAAAGGCCAGGGACAGTGGGCAGGGGAGGTAGCCCGACGTGGCGATTGGCCCACGCCGACCGTGAAGACCCGAACTCGGGTTCAGAAGGGCGCAGACAGCCCACTCCCCTGCTAGCGTTCCCCCAGGATCTCAGCCCCAGCCCAGAGGTGAGGGACAGAGGGGCGAAGGACGGGGGGGGGGTCTGGGGGGGAGCAGCAGGATCTATCAGGCCTGGGCCTTGAATGCGATGTCACTCTCTGACCCCCGTGAGCTTGTTGTCCCCCCAACCCCAGGCCGCATTCGGGGTTCTGCGTGTGGCGATGGAACGGGTGTCCCGAGCACGGCGTTCCCTGCGACCCCAGGCCGGACCAAATGCCACAACGGGCCCTCCACCCGCACCCGCCCGGCCCCTGGCCTGCCCCAGCCTCCGGGCCCGTCTCAGTTCCCGGCGCTCCAGAAGCCTAGTCCCAAAGCAAGCCTCGGACCACGTTGGCCCTTCCAAAGCCACTGTCCCTGACGGTCCGAGGACGCGGTTGGGAGCTCCGGAATAAGGGCCCGCGCCTGGGCGCCCCAACACCCCGCTGCAGCGCGGAGCCCCGGGGCTGGCCTCTCCGCGGAGATGCGCTCGGGCGTTATTTCTTAAGCAGCGCCCGTTTCCCCTAATCCATTATGCTTTTGTTCTAATCCTACACATTACAGTTAATCTGCAATGATACCGGTTCGGAGGAACCTGTTGCGTGTGAGGCACGGTAATTTGTAACCTTGGAAACAGTTTTAAATAAAGATTATAACAGTGATGTCAACTGTGTTCATTCTCTGCGCAGGGGGTGGGTAGGGGCCGCGGCGGCCCCTGGGCGCAGCGCACCCGGGTTTCCGTAGAAGGGCGTCGCGCGCGCGGCCGAGCGGAGCCGCCGGGGGTCGGGGAGCGCGAGGAGCCGCTCGAGCCCACCGGAGCGCCTCCCAGGGCCGCGCCTGGTGGCTTTTAGGAGTTGTTCCTGGTGGGAAATCGCATAATCTTTCCCCGCGGGGCTTGCAAAACTGCAGGCAACTCGGTGAACTTGAACCACGATGTAGCCCAACTAGCCGTCAGAGGGCCCCGGCCCAGCCCGGGAGGCCGAAGCTGCCCGGAGCAGCGGCTCGCTGGACTCTTCGGCGGCCACCAGGCACAGCCGCCTCGGCCTCGACCACGCTACGCTTCCGGGCTTGCTTTTCTCTGAAATTCACCGGCGGCAGCAGCAGCGACAACACCACCAAAAAATCGCTTGCACGCGGAAGCAAAATTAAACATAATTGCTTTTATTTATCTATTGCTTTTATATCACTAAAATATTTTTAGTTACATTGTGTAAAATAGCATCCACGCTGATTATTACCTGCCATATCTGTTGATCTGCTCCTGTGTATTCAGCAGAGCAATATTAACAATTAAGGACGGAGTGGGGGGGGAGAAAAGCACATCTTATATGTTGTATCTGTCAAGATACGTTACAATTTCCATTAACAAAAAAATACATTATTCTTGTTGAAGAAGCTATGAAGCATATCTCTCACGAGCACTTTATTAATAATCATAGTTGTCAAAAAGAATTAGATATGCATAGATTGTAGATGCAAAGGAAATATTAGATGCACAGAATAAAATATACAGTGGGACTGAGGCATAACTATTTTTCTTTTTAAAATATTTTTTACCGAGGTGTAAAAAAAAAACCTGAGCTATTAAGCTTACTTAAAAGATGGCTTTGTTGGTTTAATTATACTGTAGTTATTTTATAAATATGTTTCAAAGGAAGCTTGCCATATTGCATGTCAATGAGGATTGTAAAGAAAAGCTCACAAAAGCTAATGCATACCAAATACCAAATTTTAGTCATTAGTATTCCTATTTATTACAAACTAAAGGAACCTATTAACAGACAAGAATTTCTATTTAGCTAGCATTACAATGTTTGGCCATTAAAGTAAAAAGGGCAAAGTATATACATTCCCTCCCCACCCCCCTTGCAACTATACATTCTGTTTGCCTAGACGCTCACAGAGAGATTAAGATGTTTCTGATTGAGGAAACAGGATTCTACAGTGGGAATGGGCCGGAGGGCCCAGAACCCCTATTTTTAGTTATGGGAGGTTAATGCCATTCATTTGGAATCTGGAACAGTGTAGGGCTGAATCCCTGCCGCAAGCTGGGGCTGCACGGTAACCACAGCCTGTGAGGGGTCCTTTGTCTTTAATTTGTGTCATGAGCATATGCAAATTATTAATTGTTTCTCCTGCAGATGAGAGAATGGATAGGGATGGTAATACTGCTTTTGTTTGGATATTGAAATTTCCTGAAATGCTCCTCAGACTGAGGTACTTCTCCCAATTCGGATTTCCCTGGTAGAAAATCCCACCACTACAATGAATATGTGTGTATTAATTCCAAAGCATGCACATATAGATTTGTGTCACTTCAAAAACAAAACAAAACAACCTTTTAGCAGAGCAGTTACTCTGTTGTCACTCCTGAAGTAAGTGGATAAATATTTTTAATTGTTATTTAAGAGGGTGAAATTGTCCCAACTATTCTTCTTTCCAAAACTTTAAAGGTATTTTTTCCTTCTTAAAAATCCAGGAAGTTTAAAAAAAAATCCTTAATCGGCCAGGGAGATAAGAACATTCTAAAAGAACTGAAATATTTGAAATAATAAGAGTTATTTTGAGTTATGTTAGGTGAGGTTTTGTAGTAAGCAAAATCATAGTTAAACAAGCTTGTTGAAACTATGTATTTATCAAGTGATTGGAAGCTCAGCTTTTTCCTGGCTCTTATTTAGCCCAGGAATGATGTATTCTGCTTGCTTTGTGGATTCTTTGGATGAGAAAGATTGCATTTTTTTTTTTAGAAAGATGCTTTCATGAAAAACCCCTATAAAAATAACAAATATCAGAAGGGAAGAGAAGGAATTCCTGAATCCTTGATTTAAAAAAAGAAAAAGAAAAAGAAAGAAAATCTGTTCATCTAACACTGTCATTGACATTTGCAAACCTATTTTAAAGTCTCAGTTTTCAATGGTAAAATCAGTGGTGTTTGGAGAGTAGAAATCTCCTTCTAACCTCCCCCCCCCCCTTCAATACCACCACCTGGGCAGAGATACAAGAGGGAGAGTGTCATGATCTCTAAACAAACTTTCTGGAAGTTTGTTTCTTAAGACAGTAAAAGTCACTATCATAAGAAAGAAGCCTGGGTGCTGTGATGCTGATAAGCCTCAAACAAAACATAAGCTGTATAACTACCCCAGTGTGTCTGGAGGAGGTGTCAACTCCCAAGTGTGTAAAGCATATCTGATAGAGGTTGTGTGTGTGCATGTCTGTGCACATGTGTATGTGTGGAGGTGGGGGTTAGCTTTAAATAATTCACAGTACTACAGACAGTGACACTTCCTAACAAAGGCTAGATCTACACAGTTATTTGGCTAGTTCAGCTCCTTGTACCCTATGTTAACCAGCCTGGTTTTGCATCCACTATGAGAAATGCCCAAGGAATCCACATGAGCCACCACACACATGCCTTTCGCTCACCTGCATCTTTCCCTTTTTCTGTGCTGAATACCAATAGCCAAAGAGGAGAAGGCTGTTTCTCCTATGTTCTGAACCAAGTGGTTTGAATCTCAGTGTGAGTGAGAGATAACTGAGCTTTTAGTATTCTTCAATCCCATTTCAAAGAACTGATTAGGAGAGACCACAGCAGTGATGCAGATAAAATCAATTCTCCCCTCTTCCCCCCACTTAAGTTGCTGACACTTGTTGGGGAGAGAACTGCACACAGAATGGTGCCATTGTATGGGTATCCCACTGGGAGCAAACAGGATGGAAATAATAGAAATCCCTGAAGGCTTCCTGGAAGAGGAGGTATTTGAGTTGGACAATAGTGGTATGAGTCTAGTGAGGAGTATGACATATAAGCAAAATTCGTACTCAGTCAAGCCTCACATAAGGTAGGTAAGTGTTCACTCAAATGAGTAACTAAATGCACGAATGAAAAACTTTAGGAGCTTAATAATCAGGTCCTTTGAACATTTTTCTTGGGATGACCTGCCTGCACTGATTTCCTCCCACTGTCATATTGTATCCTTCTCTCCCTGGAGGCAGAGGGAGGCGGCTGAGGTGGCTGATGATGTAGGCTAGGCCTGACTAAATGATGGCTACTGGTATCACACACACAGTGAGTGTGATACCAGCAAATTTTCCTTATATTGATGTCCTGTTTACAAGTCTTGCAAGAATAAGATGATTACCACAACATTTTAGGACAGTTTCATTTTTAGACACTCTTCCTTTCATGGTACCAATTTAACATTTTGCTTGCATCTTACCCAATGTAAAATAGTTAAAGAGGACTGGTTCATTATGCATGCCCAGAACACATCAGAGTCTACAGAAAACAGCCTCTGGATGAGAAACAAGGAATTCTAGTCCTGCTACTAACCAGTATGTAATCCACCAAGTTTACTCCAATCAACCTTTCCTCACCTGAAAGACAATGTTACCTACTCTTGTGTATACACAAGGTTTTGGTTTTTGTTTCTTAAGGACAGAAATAGTAGGAAGTTTGTTGTTGTTTTGTTTTGTTTTGACCCGTCTGGCCTCTAGCAATGGCAGGATTCAGGTGATATTAATCAATTATGAAGTAATTTTTCCCCTTCCCCCGGAGATGCTTATTAATTTGAGTCATTAAAAAAGTATAAACAGAAAAAATGCTGGTAAGATGATAATCTATACTTTTCTTTTTGTTGTTGTTTGTTTTTTAACTTTACAATATGTTTTTATGCTGTAGAGGGGTTGGGTCTGGGACATACAACCCACTATGGGACCTCAAAAACCTGGGTCTTCAGAAAATGCCTAAGCTGAGAAAAATGGCCGCAAGCAGGCCCTTTCACATCTCAACCCTGCCTGAAGGTTTTCCCCATTTGCACCTCTGGTCCAGGGAGCTGGCTTTCATATTCTCTCTCATTCTCTCTCTCCCTCCCTCCCTCCCTCCCTCCCCCCTCTCTCTTCCTTTTCCCTAAACAAGTCACTGTTTCTTCCTAAACTTAGCCTGAAAGTCAACAAGTTGAGGGCAATTCAATTTCAATAATAAACAGATGTCTTTTGAGTTTCCAAGACCCCGTAAAGGCCCTTCCACGGGAAGTCCTTCATTCAAAAGGAGGAAACCCCCAGGATTAAGGCGGACTGGGGGACTGGGCTGGCCGGCCGCTCCAGCGCCCTCCTCCAGCTCCTCCCGCGTGGACACACCATCTGGGTTCATCTGAGGGAAGCTCTCTTTCCCAAGAGCCCATCTTTTCCTGGTTGTAAAATGCGTTCGTTCGGTTCCAACCGACACAGGCTAAACATACGGTGGAGCTGTGTGAAGAGGGAAGGCTGTCCATTAGCACATTCAGGAACTGCGTCGGGGATGAACTTTCAACAAAGGCCTTCTTGTGTGGCGGCTTACACCGCAGCTTTGCTCCAGTGCGTGCGGAACTGACCTCAATTTGTATAGGCGCCGTGAATGTGCGTGTGCGCATGCGTGCGGGTGCGGGCGGGGTTACCAGGCCAGACTTCAGACTACTTTGTAAGTCTCTTGATGTAGAGCAGCAAAGAAAGCTTGGGTAACATTCTGAGTATGTGCTGTAAGGTGGGGGGGGGGGGAAGGATGGTGTGGAAAAGCCTGTAGAGATTAGGAAATGAAGAAGGGTTGGAAATTTATTTTAATGAGTCTCACATTTCCTTGGAGACCCTTGTGAGAGACCATGATCTTCTTTCCCATTTAGTTCCTGCAGCCAAGTATGGCAGCTTCACCCATCTGAGGAAGAAGACAACGAACAGCTCAACCCAGGCTGAATTCTGAAGAAAACTTGGCCCCCACTTTCCAAAAATCTTCAATGGCAAGGAGGCAATGTTTTGGCCGTGGGGCCAACAATGACTGACTATTTAAAATTAACCAGAGAGCATACTGAAAATTATTGTCTTGAGTGACTAAACACCCGGGCTAACTGTGGTTAGTTGAGTCTTCTATTGAAAGGCTGTATTCTTTTTTTTTTTTTTTTTTCCTTGCCAGTCCTGGGGCTTGAACTCAGAGCCTGGCTGCTGTCCCTGAGCCTCTTTGTACTCAAGGCAAGTGCTCTACCTCTTGAGCCACGGTGGCACTTCTGGCTTTTTCTGAGTGGTTTATTGGAGATAAGAATCTCAAGTGCGATCCTCAGATTTCATTCCCCTGAGTAGCTAGGATTACAGATGTGAGCCACTGGTGTCCCCAGGGCTGTATTCTTGAAGCCTGATTCCCAGGTCACATCATTTAGCCTCTCTTGGATCATACTGTAAGGGAGACTAGATTAGGAGGGGCTGGAGAGCATGGGGTTCACAGAATCAGCAGAAGCATCCAGCCAGGCAGGAAGAAGTTAGAGAGCATTCCTTAGGCACAGCTGGCCTCCAACATACAAAAGGAAAGCACCGAACTTGGACAAAGCAGTTATTAAGTCCTGCCCAGAGCCACAGTCCTGACTCTTCAGAAGGTCTCCAGGCTGCTGAAGCATTCTACAGCTTGCATCGGTGTGGCTGCAAAAGCTTCTTCTATCAAGTTGAACAACTTTCTGGTGTAACTTCTAAGAGGGCTGATTGCTTATTCATGCGGAAGCAAGACGCCCAGTTCATTTTGCCTGTTTTTGCTACTCTTTGTTGGGTTTGGGAGTGTTATGGTAGCTGCAAATGGCTTCTCAAGTGACATTTGCTGACATTCAGTGAAGTACATTTATCAGTATTCACCAGCTCACCTCTACACATGCAATCCATTTTGTTTTGTTCTTCATAGCAACCTCCTTCGTGACACCCATGCCCTGAAAATGATAAATGGCAAGGTGGCATATTTCTCAAGCTGCACTCAAATGTCACTGTGAAAAATCTTTAATGGACTAAGTGTAGCTTTTCACGTTACAACTTGTCAGGTACAGAGAAATTCTAGAGTTTCTCCTTAATCCACAAGTCTTTGGAACCATACATCTGCAAGCAGAGACTAATTATAAGCTATACCAGTCAGACCTGGGCAAGCAGAAATCAAGGAGAAAACATATCAGCTAATTCTTTATTATTATTATTATTATCATTCTAATTTGTTACATTTTTCAACTCAGAATATGCCAGGTATTAAGTGCATGACAGTCCCTACTAGTCCTCCATGAAAGCTTAAAATCCACTCAGACACTCAGTCTTCTCCATAATATCTTTTTATCTTTTCCTCCAAGACTCAGACTCACTGAGACTTCTTCCCTCCAAAATATCTGATTCTGAATCATAAATCCTGGTTCCTAAAAGCTAGATATGATGTAGTAGTTGAGCTGTGCCTAAGATGAGTTGTCTGGCTGGATAAGTCCCTCTTCTCTGCCTAGTTATCCTATCTCGGAAATATGTGGCCTTTTCTAGAGCCTAAATATCTCATACCACCATGTAAATAAGGCCTACCATTCAGTTGCATGCCTGTTCATCATCATACTACTCTCAAGAAAGTCACCCTCAAATACTCACTTGTACCCAACTTGTTCACTCAAGTTCTTCTTCTTCTTCTTTTTTTTTCCCAAATGGGTTCAATTCCCTGGAGTGTACTTCCAAGGGTGAATCAGCCCTTGTCCATCAGCTATAGTCTGAATGTTGCTGTCCCTCCCACAACTCCACACATTGAAATCTAGTCACCAATGTGATGGTGTTAGGAGATAGGAGGTTATTAAGCATGCAGACAGAACTTCAGAAAAGGGGCCCCAGATTGCTGGCTTGCCCCTTCTACCATTTTAGCAACCATCGATGAACTAGAAAATGGGACTTCGCCAGCAAGGAAAAGGTTGATGCCTTGACCTTTGACTTTGCCACCTTTAGAACTGTGAGAAACAAATTTCTTTTGTGTGTCAATGCCCCAGTTTATAGTATTTTATTATAGCAGGCCAAATAGACAAATTCCCTGGGGGAGACTTTGCTGATTTGCATATGACTGTGTTATGTCCCAATGAAAGCACCAAATGTCACTGAATATGAATTTTACAATCTATGTTTGGAGACCAGGATTGGGGAAAGGGTGGGCATTTTCAAGTCTGGGAAGGGCAGGGATACTATGGGAAACTGCCCCATACAGTTTTGGCTAGATACTAAAGAATAGAGTGTGTGGGTTTTAGTTTTCCTTCTGATCCTTTATACTCCACCTAAGCTCTGATTTTAATGTCTGCTTCTGGACTTCTAGGTTTGAGCAACCTCCAGCCTGTTCTGGTTTTTTCTTTTTTTTTTGGTCATTTGTTTGCATTACTGGGATAATGCAGGACCCCTGAACATGCTAGACAAATATTCTACCTATATCCCCAACCATGTTTTCCACCTTTTTGTTATAAATATACTCTTCAAGAACCACAGGAATCATGAGGATAGACACAAAAATAAAGAAGTGTTTCAGCAAGGCAAGTTTTACTATTGCAAAAGGGCGGGCTTTCAGCCAAACATCTGGCAGGCAACCATACAGAGCAGGTAGGCTGCCTCCTATTTATCTCTAACATAGCAGGCCCTGCCCCTCTGATCAGATTGGTTGAGCTCAGGTTCACAATCTTATAGGTGGCTAGTTTGAAGAGGGTTAGATGCTTTTATATAAGGTGACCAGTGAAAGACTTTGATATCAGATTAACAGCACACCAGCAACCTCAAAACATACCCAACACCCTCTGCTATTTCTTGAACAACCTGAGGTATTTTTAAAATATATATTTATTCTAAAAATAGTGTACAGAGGGGTTACAGTTACATGAGTAAGGTAATGAGTGCATTTCCTGTCGAGCATTGTTACCCCCACTGAGATATGTCTTCTGCAGTGTGTCTTAATTCCATCTTGGAAAACCAGTTGAGACAAAAACCTACATTTCAAAACTCCTTCCTTATCCCAAAGATGTTCCTCTTTTCCTTTCTTTGCTTGCTGATATTGTCTTACCAGAATAATCTACATGAGCCAAGCCACCAAGCCAAAGCAGGAACTTTTAAACAACCCACTTCGACAGAAAAGAGCTTTTCTCACACTTAACATCATCCTTTATTTTTGTTCTCCCTTCTATTTGCCCCCCTCTCTCCTCTCTTACTCACTCTCTCTTGCTCACTCTCTCTTTCTCTCTCCCTCTCTATCTCTATCTTTCTCTTTTCAGTCATGGGGCTTGAACTCTGGGTCTGGGTGCTATCACTGAGTTGTTGTTGTTGTTGTTGGTAGTGGTGGTGTTTTTGTTGTTGTTGCCCAAGGCTAGCACTCTACTAGAACTACAACTCCACTTCTGGGTTTCAGGTGTTTAATTGGAGATCAGAGTCTCACAGACTTTCTGCCTGGCTGGCTTCAAACTGTGATCCTCAGATCTCAGCCTTCTGAATAGCTAGGATTACAAGCACGAGCCACCAGTGCCTGTCTCTGTCTCTTGAATAATTGTTCCTTTGTCTCTCAACCCTTTGGGACATCTCTAAGCAAATACTGGTCTTTGGTCACACAGATGCTCAATAATAATAATAATAGTAATAATAATAATAGTAATAATAATCTAAAACCTATAAATGCCATCACCATTTTTGCTGAGCCTCAACAAAAATTTTGCTTGTGTTTATTTTGTCTCAGTTTTGAGTTCTTTTTTGAAATGTTCTAGTTAGCCAGAACTAGCTGACATTACCTTTGTTCACATTCTTGTTAAGAAAAACAAAGGAATCAATGGTATCCTGAGTGGCCAGGCCTGGTAGGGAAGAACATGTGTCAGCCCTGTCAGATGCCTGTCCAGCAAGGGCAGAGGCTAGAGACCCCAGGTTAACTCCCTGAGCATGGGTTGTACACCGTATACTCTAAGCCTTTACATGTCTGTACCAATTGCTTTTAGCCGGCCAAGACATCACAGAAGAAAAGATGTGTATGTAATTTTAGTAGGTAAGATAAACCAGGTAGTTGAAGGTATGGAGTAATGTGCAGAGTTTGGAACCCACTAAACAAACACAGGAAGAGTCCAGGATGCCTTTTTATATTTTCAGGGCTGGGGATTGAATCTAAGGCCTTACCCATGCCAGGGGTGACTTCTGAAGAGAATGATCATATCTTTATTTGCCCAGTTGTTTCATGGGTGCCTATATGCTGCTTTAGATATAAAAGACAAATGACGAGAGATAGACATCTCACTTTCATTAAGGGCTTTTCAATTTTTCCATTATTTCTGAAAAACAAACAAAACCAATCCTGAAGTAATCTCTGTAGAGACTCAGTCTCTCGGCTGATGAGCACAATGCCTAGGCCTCTGTGAGATTAAAAGTGACATCTCAGAGGTAAAGTGTCTGGGGGTGGAGCTGTGTGTGTTGGTTGTATTTGTGTGTGTTAGTGTGTGTATACACCTGCAGGAGTGCCTGGGAAGGTTACAAAGCAGAGGTGAGGGAAATACTTTTTATAATAAAGATGCCTGGCATTCTTTTATCTCACTTGAAAATGAAACAGCCCTCATTTGAGTCTGCAATTATCATCTACTTGTGATAATTAATGTGAGGTTGCTTTTTAGATGTTTTCATACCTTTGTTTGTTTTTATTGTTGGTTCTGGGGCTTTGACTTCAGGACCTGGGTACTCTCCACTTCTGGATGTTTTGGTTTGGGTAGTTTAGAGTCGCACAGACTCTCTTGCCTGGCGGTCTTCAAACCAGGATCCTCAGATCTCAGCATCTTGATTAACTAAGATTACAGGTGTGAGCCACCTACGCCTACCCTCCCTTTTATTTAACCATTTCAGAACATGTTATTTAACCATTTCGGAACTCCATTGAACTCCTTCGGGTAGGTGTTAGCTCTCAACGATTAAGATCTGTCAAGTACATCTTTTGGCTATTTGTACACCCTCTTAGGATTTGTTTGTGTTGCTCACGGTGTAGGAATTTCCCAGTGCTTCCCTTTGGACCCCTCCTTCTGTGTCATTGACTTTCAGGCTTGCTAAGGCTTCTTCTCTTCTCGAATCCTTATCCCCTTATCTCATACTCTGTAACATCTCCTTCCATCCATTACATGGTCACTGTTCTACAGCCTCCTTGCCACCAGGTGGCAAGGTCCTTGTAGCCAGGACCATGTCTTGGCTGTGGTTGTAAGTAGCTCACCATACATCCTGGGTAAAGTTGTGGAGAAATTGCTGGGGAATGACAGGGACCAAGAGGACAGGCAGAGCCCAGGAACACTAAATACAGGGACATGTAGATTACCCTAAATCAATTTGTTGCCATTCTAGATCCTTCCTGGCCAGATCTCTATCTTCTAGGTTCTCCAGATTTTTTTTTTCTTTTTCTTCAGTTTTCCCCATACTATACTTCTTTGTCCAGTAAGCAATCAGGTTCCATATCTGATTCTAGCCACACAGCATCTCACATGCTCTTCCGCTTCTCTCTCCTACGGCTCCATCTTCCAGGCGCTTTTCACCAGCCGTCCCCTTGATTCATAGTTTGCTTTCTCTTTTGGACTCCCCTTCCTCTGTCATGACTGTGTCTCATGTCTGAAGTTCCATCATTCCTTCATTGACAGAGCAGACCACTGTTTTGCCTGTCCTTAACTGGGCAGTGTGCATGCCACTTGATGTTGTATGTTAGTCTTCCTGGGACAGTCATGCCCAGTCTGGGTCTGGAGTCACGCTACCACTGCCTGCTGAGCAGTTCTGACTACATAACCCATCAAGGCTGAAATATTTAAGCCCTGCACAGGAAGCATTTAGATGATAGAGAGGATTCAGTAAAGGTGAAGAGCTAGAGGGTGCAGGGCTTAAAGGAACAAAGAATATGAGGAGAACACAAGAAACAGATTCCAAGTGAAGAAATTTATTTTCAGCACTAGGGATGAAACCAGACCCTTGCATATGCTAGCTAAGTACTCTACATTGAGCTACATCTCCAGCCCCAGAAACATATTTTGACGAGGATGAGGACATCTCAGCCTTTCTGGCAGACATGATACAGGTGCAGGCAGTGTGCACAAGGCCCCATCAAGAGGCTGGCTCTTGTACCCCTCAGTTAAGTCCTGATCACCCCCCTTCCCACATCCAACCTGTTTCAAAAAAGCAAAACAAGCACTACAGAGATGCTTCCCTTGAACCTGATGACCTCCTCTACTTAGTGCTCAACTTACCTGCTCCCTTCTACCCAAAACAGGTCCAGAGAATTCAGAATGTTGCCATACTCTATGTGCCCCAAACACTGCACTCAGAGGACCTCTCTCAAGGACAAGGACAAGCCAACTTCACAGGCTTCTTTGAGCATGTCAGGTGCATCCTGCCTGAAGACATTTGGCTGGAAATGTGGCTTAGTGCTAGAATGCTTGCCTAGGGAATGTGGCTTAGAATGCTTGTCTAGGATGCATGAAGCCCTGTGTTCGATTCCTCAGTAACCCATACACCAAAAAAAGCCAGAAGTGGCTCAAGTGGTAGAGTGCTAGCCTTGAATGAAAGAGTTTAAAGACAATGTCCAGGCCCTGAGTCTAAGCCCCATGACCGACCAAAAAATAAGGGGGGCTGTGTCTAAGAGTCTAGGTCTGGGAGTGTGATTTAAGTAGTATTGCTCCTGCCTAGCTGGTATAAAGTTGAGTTCAAAGCCCAGTGCTACCTAAAATGGGAACAATACCTTCAGCCAAGGATGGTGGTATACACCTGTCATCCCAGGTGGAGGCAGGAGGATCAAGAACTGGAGATAATAGCACAAAGCTAGAGCACTTGCCTAGCCCTGATTCAATTCCTAGCAACACACACACACACACACACACACACACACACACACACTATGTGTGTGTGTCTGTGAGAGACAGAGATAGAGAATATGTATGTATCTAGGTTAAAGACATAAGAAAACCCAGGAAACCAAAGGATAGAAAGAGCTGCTACTCTGGGAGCACAAGTAGTCATTCTCTTCTTCGCTCACTTGCACCTCTGGTTCATTCGTGTCTCTCTGCTGCTTGATTTTCTGCCTTTCTCTCAATTCTAGAATTAATATTTCCCTACTTTAGGAGACCAGAAGACACTCCTTTCCTTATAGGTTCTTCCTAGGTCTCAGTTTCATCTGTAAAATGAGAGGGCCACTCCAAATTCCTCAGGTAAGGGTCCATTTGGCTTATTGGATCAGAAGATGACTTCACAGACAGGAATACCTTTCTTGTGTGGGGCCCTCTCTCAGAGAAGACTGTAGGCTAATCTACCCCATATTAAGAATTAAGAGCTAGGACTAATGCAGGGAATCTTCAGATCAAATCTTGTACAGATGAAATTGGCAGTGCTTAATTTTCTACCACATCTCAGGAAATGAGCTTATCAGGTTGTTAACCCAAGACAGGTGTCAGGAAGTAGAGAGAAAAGTATGAAAGCAAGGAGTGCCCAAGGGAGGAGAGCACTGGAAATCTGGTCCTCTTCCTCCTCCTCCTCCTCCTCCTCCTCCTCCTCCTCTTCTTTCTCTTCCTCCTCTTCCTCTTCCTCTTTCTTCTGCTTCTGTGCTGCTCCTGGGGCTTAAACTCAGGGCCTTGGAGCTGTCTCTGAGCTTTTGTGCTCAAGCCTAGCACTCTACCATTTGAGACACAGCTCTACCTCTAACTTTTTGGGTGATTAATTGGGCATGCAAGTCTCATGGGCTTTCATGCCTGGGCTGGCTTTGAACCATGATCCTCAGATCTCAGCCTCCTGAGTAGTGAAGACTATAGACATGAGCTACCAGTGCCAGCTTTTGGCATTCATCTTCTGGAGGCTTTGCTGCATGTAGACACACAGAGAAAGGGGACTTGGACAGCTAGCTGTGTTATAAGAGTCATGCACTTGAGGTAACAGGAGCACAAACTCTTGAGTAGCTGAGTTGCTTAGTTAGCTCATAGAAGAACTCAATTATTCTATGGATTGGGGAAGCCAAGGATCTTATCTGGAAGCCTGTTCCTCAGAGGTGATCTGGTGCAAATGTTTAAAAACTCAGGAGTACTGTATTCTTCTTCTTGTTCTCTAGAGGGTCATCAGGCCGGGTGTGGGAATGAAGGTTGCTGAGAGATGACAATAAGGACCAGGCACCAGAGCTCCACAGGGCTGCAACTGGATGCTTTGAGGAACAGAGCTATTCTTTCTCCCTCAGGTGATTTAACCTGATCACTGTCTTAGCATCTTCTTGGATGAGTCATTTCCTTTCTCCTGAATCAGAGCTCAACTTCTTTGTTCTCATACATTACCTGAGCTGAGATTGTTGGTCAGGAAATCAAACACCCAGACATGATGCCTGACTCAGCCTTCAACAATATGAGAATCTATGAAAGCGAAAGACAGGATTTCTAGGGGGTTTGGAGCCTTGTCAATCTACTGGACTAGGGGCAGGAACCAGCCCAATTTATGGCTTAGGAGCAAGACAGTGAGGGGGACTTTCAGCTTCTTAAAGGTGAGGCCTCCGGATAGAGTGTTTTGAGACCCAGTTGGGCTCCCTCTCACAAACCAGGACTTGAGAAGCAGTGCTTCCTCCATGTTTCACATCCTTCCTCAGAGCAAGAGGAGGCTCCCATGGAGTAATTTAGGATTGAGATTTTTGTGTCATTGGTTCCATCATTTCCTTACTCAGTAGAGTCTTACTGAGTTCTTAGTCTCACTGAGCTCCCAAGGCAGATGCTATGCTTAAGTAGCATAATGAGGGAACAGGCTTAGTCCCTGCCCTGACTGGAACTGGAAAGGTGGACTTTTTCAGGGCCTCAGTTTCTTCGTAGGTAAAATGAGACAATTAGACCACATGAATGGCTCCAAAAGTTTAGCATGCATCAGAATTCCCTGGATACCTTGTTAAAACAACTCGCTGGGTCCTGCTCCAGAGTTTCTGATTCAAGGGGCCTGGGGATTTATCTTTCTAGAAAGTTCCCAGGTGTTACTAAAGCTGCTGATCCAGGTTAACAGTTGGAGAGGAGGTGGACTAGATGGTCTCTCTCGCCTTTGCTAGCTGTGACAATCAGTGATGCAGAGTTCTTGGTGGGTTGTTGGGGGTAGCTCAAGCAGAAAGAGATTGTATGGAGCTGGCCTGGAAATGGAAAAGTCCTGTGAGTTTCCTGAGCTTAGGGGTAAATGGATCGGAGCTAAACCCCAACAGAGCCACTAAAGTATTTGCCTCATTATTTTTTTAAAAAAATGATTAAAAAATAATTCTCTAACATGAAAGTTCAATCAGATGCTAGAGAAATTATTTCAACTTTCCATAGGGGGAAAAGGCTCCACTAAAAAGCTACAACGGTATTGATGTCTATTAAATATTTGCTTTTCTCTCTAGCCCACACTAGACTGAGTAATTTGTATTTGGCAGAAACCAGCTGCAATTACATTAGTCAATCCAAAAGCCCAACTTGCTCATACAAAATGCAAACAAATTAGTTAAAATGGCCTAATTAGTGGACTGTAAAAATACAAACTGAGGCTGGCAGCCTGATGTGTGTTAGTCAAAGCCCTGTCTTCCTACACAGGAGGGCTACAGCTGAGCAGGCATAGACTAGACTCAGCTTCTACTGGATGCAAGGTCTTCTTTGGGGACTGCTGACAGCCCTTAATCCAGTTGAACCCCAGTAGTTTTGCCTTAGGTAACCTGATGGCCCTAACTTTGGCAAGTGCATGCAATGGAAAGAGTATATAGAATTTGAATCCAGAACTTGAGTTTGAATCCAGCCCCATTCTCTCACTAGCTACTTTAGTCAGATTGCTTAATCTTCATGAGCCTCTTTTTGTTTTGTTTTTGTCCCATTGATGTTCTGGAGATTGAATCAAGGACCTCAGACACATGAGTGTTCTACCACTGAATGGTATCATTTCTTGTTTTTAAAGTATCCTGCCTTGAAAGGTGGATGTGAGGGCTAGCAACTCAGACATCTGTGCCTGATACATTGTTGTTGCTCAGCTACTTGTTTAGAGCTTTCCCCTGTGTTAACACACCAGAATGGTCCTGAAGGCCAAGATGTTGACTCAGATTTGGGCACCAAAGAATAGCTTCATGGAGACCCAGAGATTCTAGGGTAATGATCATCACATGGTATTAGTCCTGGGTGCTCAAAATATGATTCATATGCATGGAAAAGGTTGCAGCTACCATCTGGTCTTGGGGTTCAAGTCCTTACTGTGCATCAGGAAATCCTGATGAACTTATTAAAATGCTGTAGCTAGGACCCCACTTCCAGAGTTCCAATTCAATCAGCATTGGAAAGACCTAGAATCAGGGTCTGCTTATCACAGGCCACTGCTGTATAGAGACTTCTTCCCCAACTCCTCTGTAGACCCCCCATGACCATATCTGACTAGGAGACAAACCCTTTAGCTGAGGAGTTGGAGAGTGCACACTAAACCAGGTCATCTGACAGGACATTAGGGAGGGTCATCTCTAAGTGAAAATGAAAATATATCTGAAGATTCTCAGGCCTCACACTATCAGGCACAGAAAGGTCCAGTGAATGCATTTTTCTCTTTGCATATAATCATATTCCTAAAGACCTGGGAATGGAGGAAGAAGATGTAATTGAAGTTTGTCAAGAACAAACAAGGAGTGGTGGTGGGGAGGGTCATTCAATGGTTTAAGTTTTCTTTTAATATTTTCTCTTAATTACTTTTATTTGGAGGGCAGGATGGGGAGTGGAGTGCCTATATTGGGGCTTGAACTCAGAGCCTTGTGCTCTTGCTTGGCTTTTGGCTCAAGGCTGGCACTCTGCCATTTGAGTCACAGCTCCACTTTCACTTATTTTTTGGTGGTTAACTGGGGACAAGAGACCTAAGACTTTCTTTGCCAGGCTGGCTTCAAATAGCAATCTTCTGATCTCAACCTTCTGAGAAGCTGGGATTATAGACATGAGCCATGGATGCCTGGCTTAAACTATTATTATTTTGATTTTTTAAGAATATAATTAAAAAATTATCTGTAAGTAGTTGTACAAAGGAGTTAGCTTTCAACAAATCAGTTTAGAAGTACAATGCATTTGGATTGATATCACCCCTCTTGTCATTCTCTTCTATTCTTCCCAACCCATCCCTTCCCCCCATTTTTTTACTTTCATAGGATATGCATTAAATATGATTGCGTTCTTCCTCCTGCTTCCTTTATTTCTCTTTTTTTAATTAAAAAATTTTTTGGGGGGGTCTGGTCGTGGGGCCTGAACTCTGGGCCTGGGCGCTGTCCCTCAGCTCTTCAGCTCAAGGCTAGTGCTCTACTACTTGAGCCACAGCACCACTTTCGGCTTTTTTTTCTTATGTGGTGCTGAGGAATCGAACCCAGGGCCTCATGCATGCAAGGCAAGCGCCCTACCACTGAGCCACCTTCCCAGCCCCATCCTTTTTTTATTTCTCTAACCCCCTCCCTTCAACCCCCAACCTTTTAAGTACCAAGGATTACAAATTTGTCTCCTCCACAGCACACTACAGCTGAAAGGACTTTTGCTATTAAAATGTAGAATTTTGTCTTTTAGAATCTTCAAATATTTCCTCAGTGGGAGTTTGTTGTTAGAGAAATCAGTCTTTCCTGAAAATTTATTGGATTTTTTTGAGTGCTTGCTAGTCAAGCATTCTACCACTGAGCTACATCTCCTCGCCCTTAAGATAAGGTATCATCACTGTATGTAGCCCAAGTTGGCCTTGATCTTGTAGACCTCCTGTATCTGAGTTGAGATTAAAAGCATGTACTACCATACCAAGCTTAGACAGATTATTTTTCCTAAACATAGGCTTTAAGATTGCTAATATATTCTTTACCATCTTTTTTTGACAGTCATGGGGCCTGAACTCTGGGCCTGGGCACTGTCCCTCAGCTCTTCAGCTCAAGGCTAGTGCTCTACCACTTGAGCCACAGTGCCATATCCAGCTTTTCTGCTTATGTGGTATTCAGGAATTGAACCCAGGGCCTCATGCATGCAAGGCAAGCACTCTAACACTGAGCCACCTTCCCAGCCCCTGATAATATATTCTTTCAGTACGTTGAAGTTATTTTTTTTATTGTGCCCATCCTGGGGTTGAATTTCATTTCTGGGCATATCTCCGAGCTTTTGTTCTCAAGGCTAGCACTCTACCACCTGAGTCACAGTACCACTTCTGACTTTTTGTGGTGCTTCACTAGAGACAGAGTCTCACAAACTTTCCTGTCTGGAATGGCTTTGAACTGTGATTCTCAGATCTGTCTCCTGAGGAGTAGCTAGGACTATATGAATGAGACACCAGCACCTCGCTGAAGTGTTTCTTTTTTTTCCATTGCTGTTATTGGGAAAGCCAGTTACTACTATAATGATTATTTCTTTGTAAATAATGTCTTTTCTGCTCTGGTTCATTTCAGGATATTCTCTTTGACTTTTGTGTCTTGCAATTGCAGTGATATGTAGAGGTGCATACATGACCTACATATCAATAAACACTAGTAGTAGGTTAAGAGTGATAGTGTCCAGATATGGACACTGACGGGTAATTCAGACGAGGCTTACATATATATTTGCTATCCTGGGACTTGAACTCAGGGTCTTGCATATGCTAGGCAAACACTCTACTACTGCAATACATCTCTACTTTCCAGTGTATTTAGCTAGGTAATTTACAAATTGAAATCAGCACAGAGAAGATGGGATAAATCTGATAAATCTGAAAATTGAAAGCTGGAAATGTACCTAGCCTACTGAACCTCAACTTAGCTACACAGTCCACTGTGAAGTATATTGTTTCCCTTGATGGCTTTTGCAACTATGCAGAACAGAGAGGATTCTGGGAAAAGATCAAAATTCAAATTTTGAAATGTTGTTCCTCCAGAATACATTACTTCCATACCATTGTAGAATCAAAATAATTGTAAGTTGAATCATGGTAAGTTGGGGATCATCTGTGCATTGTTGTAGATGTCAATTTGGGTTACGTTAAACTTTCAAGAAAATCAATTTGCCCCTGGAAGCCCAATCTGAGGTACTATTTTAGTGAAATTCATCATACAGTAGGAACACAAAGTTCAATACAGTATCATTCAGTATTCTTGTGCAAGAAGATGTTCTCATGGCTCACCCTCAGCTTGATCTTAACAGTTGCTATGTGAAACTAGAAGAAAGGTTGGGACCCAAATATCTATGTAAGTCATACTAGCTATAGGGCTTACTCTGACACGTAGTTTCATCTTTTATTTATCTTTCTTAGAATTTGGGGGAAGGCTCTAAGAATCTGTGGGAAATTCTTATTTTTCAAATACTGCCACTGCCCTATTCTTCCTCTCCTCTCCTCTATAATTTTCTTGAGAAGCATGTAGGACATGCTCATTTTTATATGTCTCTTAATATTTCCTTTACATTGTCTTTTCCTCTGTCTTTCTGAACTGTGATAATTTTTTTTCAGATCTATATTCTAGTTCATTCTCCTTTCAGTTGAAGCTATTTTATAGAGTTTTTAATTTAAATTTTGTTGATGAAATTTTGGTTTGATACCTTTCCCAATCAAATTGGGTATTTCTTAGTCATATTTCTTAGTCATATTGTTAATCCTTTTCTGTTTTTCCTTAAGTGAACTTTGAATATTATTTCATATTTCCCAATCGAATTGGGTATTTTTATAATCTCTTAGTCATATTGTTAATCCTTTTCTGTTTTTCCTTAAATGAACTTAGAATATTATTTCATATTTATTTATTTTTTGGTTGGTCGTGGAGCCTGAACTCTGGGCCTGGGTGCTGTCCCTGCTCTTCAGCTCAAGGCTAGCACTCTACCACTTGAGCCACAGTGCCCACTTCCAGCTTTTTCTATGTATGTGGTGCTGAGGTCGAACCCAGGGCCTCATGCATGCAAGGCAAGCACTCTACCACTGAGCCACCTTCCCAGCCCCTTATTTCATATTTATATCAGAGAATTTAAATTATGATGTTATCATGAGCTGAGTTCTGCTGACTGCTGGCCCTTGTTTTGCTTCCTTGAGTGCTTTATGATTAAAAAAATTGTTTTTGCTTTATGATTTTTGACTGTGAGTTTATATTTTGAATTTTTTTCTGTGAGAATTTCTGAAATTTGGGTTAAAGTTCTTTTATCTTTTTTTTTTTTTTTTGCCAGTCCTGGGGCTTGAACTCAGGGCCAGGCACTGTCCCTGAGCTTTTGCTCAAGGCTAGCATTCTACCACTTGCGCCATAGCACCACTTCCAGTTTTTCTGTTTATGTGGTGCTGAGGAATGGAACCCAGGGCTTGCTTCATGCATGCTAGGCAAGCACTCTACCACTAAGCCACATTCCCAGCCTTAAAGCTCTTTTAGAAAGACAATGTCTTATTCCCTAGGTGCCTCTGGCAGAGATAACTCAGATTCATTTTCTCAAATACTTTTTTTTTTTTTGGTCAGTCATGAACTCAGGGTCTCGGTGCTTTCTCTGAGCTTTTTCATTCAAGGGTAATGCTGTACCACTTTGAACCACAGCACCACTTCCTTTTTTCTGGTGGTTAACTGGAGGTAAGACTTTTCTGCCTGGGCTTACTTTGAACCTCAATCCTCAGATCTCAGCCTCCTGGATAGCTAGGATTACAGGCATAAGCCACCAGTGCTCATCTCAAATTCTTGAGTTAAGACATCTTGGACTACCAAAAGAGGATGGGTTTGAAGTAGACCCAGGAAAGGGGCTGGTTTATGGCTAGATAATCTCAGAATAATACTTTAATGAGTGTCAAAGTTGAATACATTTGATCTTCCCATAGTAGGAATCAGTCTGATCTATTGCTACTTTATCTTTGTATCAGTGGTACATAAGTTTAGGTGTCAGTTCTAGAGTAGGCCTAGAGATTTCCTCCTTTCCCTCTGGCTTTGTGAAGGAGTAAAAACTGAAACCACAGTTGATCTGATTTGGCAAATGCACTCAAAGCCAAAGTAAACTTCAGTACTCCATTTACCTCCCTGGAATTTTCCCTTTCATCAACTTGTTTGATTCTAAATATTCCCTAGTCCTCCACCCCCTCGCCTCCCAATTCATGAGTATATTTTAAAGTGTTCTTACAAATGCAAGCATGTGCTGTAGGCTCATGTGGTTAGGAGACTATGGCAGGGTGTTCACTTGAACTCTGGAGTTCAAGATAACCTAGGCAACAGCAGATACCATCTTACAAAAAAAAAAAATCTTTTTTCAACTACTATCCCTTAAACCTTTGGCAAACAATTGGTTTCTTTGTAAGCTTTAGCTTCTTATTAAATTTAAAATTACCTGCTTCCTAGGGTTATTTGAGGATCAGTTGATTTTTTAAAATTAAATTAAATTAATTTTTTTTTTGCCAGTCCTAGAGCTTGAATTAAGGGCCTAGGTATTGTTCCTGAGCCTTTTTCCCCCCTCAAGATAATACTATACCACTTGAGCCAGTGCTCCACTTCTGTTTTTGTTTTTGCTTTTTTAATTTATTGAGATAAGAGTTTCATGGACTTCACAAACTGGCTTTGAACCATGACCCTTAGATCTCAGCCTCTTGACTAGCTAAGATTACAGGCATGAGCACTGGTACGCGGCCCAGAAAGATCTTGTAAGTTGAAAAGTATAGCAGCATATCAATATTATCATTTTGTGAATTTGTATCTGAAAAAATAATATTTTCTTTTTTTTATTAAGATGAGTAAGGAAAGCTGGCACAGTGTATTTTATCGCCTACTCTACTATTTACTTATTTATTCCACAAACATTTGCCAGCCACCCTGCTGATGTGGTACTGTTAGTTCTGGAAGTCATCTGGATCCATTTATTTTCCAAGGGTTCAAATCAAAACTTTATTTAAGATTTTTTCCCCCAGTCCTGGGGCTTGAACTTTGGGCCTGACCACTGTCCCTAAGCTTCTTTTACTCAAAGCTAGCACTCTACCTCCTGAACCACAGCACCACTTCTGGCTTTTAGTGATTTATTGGAGATAAGAGTCTTATAGACTTTCCTAGCCAGGCTGGTTTTGAATCACAATCCTGAGTAGCTAGGATTACAGGCATGAGCCACCAGCTTGCTTATATATCTTTTGCTTTTCTTCTAAATGACATATACAACTGACATGCATTCTTTAAAACATATTCCCATTTTCTTACTTGCTTTGCTGACAAAGATCCTCTAAGAGCACTGTTTTTTGTTTGTTCATTTTTTTTTTTTAGTAGCAGGGATCAAATCTCCCACATACTAGTCAAGGGCTCTACCATTGAGCCAAATGCTCATGCTGAGTTCAGATACCTCTGGAACAGATTGGAACTCAATAGCCAGGCCAGTCCTAGGAATCACATGGTTGTCCTCATCTGAGAGTTGAGAGACCTAGTATGTAGCCCCTCTTTACTTGGGCACTTGAACTTGGAAAAATATCCCCCAGCTAGCAACTCCTATTATCCCCCAAAATGATTAATTATTAACTGTTTATTAGTCCTGTTTCAAGCCAGGAAAAATGTGTAGGCATCATTCTCCTAGAAATCCCAGTCTCTGAATGCCCGATACAAAATATCTGTCTTTGCAGGACACACCCTTGCCTGGCTGCCAGGCCTTGGCCACTGGGGACACTGGCATTTTCTCAGCGTCTGCCTGCTACAGCACTTGGGCCCCAGGCCTTCTCCACAGTGGGACTACCTGCGTAGCTGGGACTTCAGCTCCCCCAAGAGGAGAGCAGCCTCCCACAGCCCAGGAGACATGATCTCTATGCCAAGCACAGAGTGCCAGGGCTGGCTGCTTTGCAAAGGGCTGCGGCATGAGGGGTCAGTGTCAGGATGTGCCGACTGCAGAGGACACGCTGACAGGTTGAGCCGGGGCAGTAATTAGACAGTGAGAGCTTCCTCCAGCAAGCTACAATCAATAGGTCTGTTCACCGAGGAAAAAAAAGATTAGAGTCAAGCAGATGGCGGAAGATAATAACATCTCCCACTTAACTCACATTTTCACTTGTCAAACTACTTTCACCACCAAGTTCTCACTTGGTCCTCAGCTTTTCTTTAGATCTGCTCTTGCGTAGAGATGTCTGATTTCACAGGTGAGAGAGAGAGGTGGGGGGAAGCACACTAAGGCCTGGAAATTTGCTATGAGAGTGAAGACATGCATTTCCTTCTCTTCAAGTTAGCCGTTCAATCACTGGTATCTCAGAGACAGGGAAAATATTTTCACTAGTCCAACAAGCTTTTCATTGAGAACCTATTATTCTCCAGTCACTGTTCTAGGCATAGTAGACACAGCCATGAATGAAATGGTCTGTGCTCCCATTGTGTTTGGATAGAAGACAATGCACAAATAAACGTGTAACATCGGCCAGCAGTATGAAGATAAATCAGAATGATTTACTAGAGAGGAATCAGAGAAGTGAACTGAGCCTATAAAGGGCTCTGAGCAGGTGATAACTGGGCTGAAACCTGAATATCAAAAGTTACCCAACTGTCAAGAAGAAGAAAACACATAAAGAAGAAAGGAGAAACACAAATGCAGACTAATAGAGAACTGCTCATACTTTGGGCTTTTCTGGTCCCTGGGGATTGAAACAGAAAGCAGGGAAAGAAGAACAGAGATTAAGGCTTTGAAAATTAGAACATTGTTCTGAAGCCCTCTAGTTTCTAGTCTTACTTTTTCTTTATTCCTGGCCACAGATGGCCTGCCTGTGAAGTAAACACCATGATGTCAGTCATTTTGTTTTTGTTTTGGTCAGCTATGGGGCTTGAACTCAGGACCTGGGTGCTGTCCCTGAGCTCTTTTGCTCAAGGCTAGCTCTCTATCACTTTGAGCCACAGCTTCACTTACGGTTTGTTTTTTTTTTTTTTTGAGTTGTTAATTGGAGATAAGAGTCTGGGGAGGGGGGACTTTTCTGCACTAGCTGGCTTCAAACCAAGATCTTCAGGATCTTCAGATCGCAGCTTCCTGAGTAGCTAGGATTACAGGCATCCAGCAGCCACTTTGTTATAGATATTTTTCAGGTGTGGGGAAGACTTGGGACATGGTAGAGACAGGACAAACAACTATGTCAGCATGATTACACATCTTTAGAACCTTAGAGAAAAGTACATATTTCCTCTTTAAAATGCTGTTATCCAAGCAGCCAAAATAATCAAACACTTTAATCTACTCATCTGGGTTAAATCCAACTAGTCTATTTCCATATGACAACATCAGCTTTCTGCTCAATGACATCACTACCTCTCCACTTTGTAGAGCATGCTCCACTGGACGGTGTCCTTGGCAACTCTTACAAAATATCTATTAGGTTATAAGTCCCTTAAAGGTGGGGACTATTTCTTGTTCATATTTGTTTATGCAATAACAATACGATAAACCTTTGTGGAAAGACACAGCTTCATCCCCATCCATGGCCTATCTCCCCATACCTCTCTTGTGTATGGGGAGGGTCATCGATAGTATAGTGTATCAGGTGGGGAAACTGAGGCACAGAGCATTTATGAGACTTGAAAATCTAGATTTCCTTCACTTATTTGGAAATTTCTCTTAATTCTATAGCCACTGCAGTAGCAGCAGCAGCAGGCACATCCATCAAGCTTTCAGATACAAAGTTAGCCACACCTTTGCTTAAAAAGTCCAAGCCAAGGGTCCCAAATCCTAGAATCTCAGTGGATTTCCGCAGAATGGGAACTCAGAAATTGTGAGCATAAAAGGATTTGCAGCTTGGGTAACCAGGCCAGAGAGAGTTACCAGACTCACCAACGTTATCTAGGAAGCTAAATGGAGGGCGGTTTCATCTTCTTTTACATAAGACAGGGCCTTAGGGTTTTGTAACATTTGCATTTGGATGGTCTACTCTCAGCACTGGAAAACCTCTGGTCCCAGCCAATCAGTGAAGGTTGGTCACTCTTCTATCTGCAAGCAAGGTTGGCTCAGGTCTTTGGCTTGGTACAGAGAGAAATGTTTCTAGCTTCCCACAATCAGGACAGAGGAGAGAGAGCAGCAAGTAAGAAAAGACCTATCCTCAATGTACAATGTAGAATTTCAAGGCCCCTTGATTCTATGAAAGTTTACCAATTCAAACCTACTCACCATGAATAACTCTTTTCCTTGAGAAACAGACAAGGTGACTGAATTTCATGGCAGGGTTGAAAAGGTGTGAGATACCAGCAAGTTTCCTGAAGCTGACATGGTTCTCTGAGAGGCTGAGACCCAAAGGATTTGCAGATATTCTCGTGTGTGTGTGTATGTGTGTGTGTGTGTGTGTGTGTGTGTGTGTGTTGCTGGATAATTGAGCCTTGCATATGCCACACAAATGCTCTACCACTGAACCAAATCCTATAAGAGCTCTTTGGTGGAATCAGTGTAGTTCCATGCCATTTCTATCTACATTTTGGATCAAGGCATCTGTAGGTAACAGTTCAGTCATACTGGAACCTGTCCTAACTCAGACTTTCATGGACACCTCTGATTTGCCAGAAACTATTCACCCATAGCCATAGGGGATTGAGGTGGGGGAAGAGGGCAGAAAGAGAACCTCAGATGCCTGTGGAGAAGGCAGTATAGATGGATGTTGTAGCGTGTGGCTGGGTTGGGACAGCAAGGCTAGTGTAGATGGGTCTTTTGGATAAGAGGAGCAAAGTTGCTAGTGTCATCTTATAAATGCTAAATGATGCCAACTTGAAAAGTGGCTATTGACCAGGAATCTGACATAAGGAAATATATAGAAATCACTTATTAAATGACCTTGCTGGCTCACAGCCCTCTCCAAAGATGATCAGAATTATGGCTGCAAACAGTTTCTTTCTTTGTTTTTCAAGTTTCAGTTCTATGTTGCCCTTGCTATCCTTGAGAATTGAATTTGCAAGTTTCCCACTGGCCTTTGGTGCTCTTAATGTTTCAGAGGGAAGGAAAACACCTATTAAAAATGTTCGTTTCGGGTGGATGGCTGCTTCCAGCAGCCTCCAGTGCCAGAGAAATGAATCTAGAATCCCCAGCCTTTGCCCAAATCTCAATGGCTAGTAATTAAATTTCCACTACCTGTTTTATCACCTCAGTTAGCTTGTTGACATATAAGAGGCGCAGCCGAGGGGTAGGTCTACTTGATGATTTTCTCTTACATATTGATATTAATACCTGGAGTGGGAACATCGCCTCTTCAGAATATGATTACTATTTTGAAATCTTAAGCACAGGAGGGAAATCCATTTCTATAAATTAAACAAGAAGTTCTGAGAACTTCTATCTTCAGCTGCCATCCAGACACTAATGCATCTCATTTACTTGGTGCGGTTCCCCTGAGTTATCTGTGTCATGCAGACGACTCTTGCATGCCATGTTAACTATCTATTGAAAAAAAAGAAAAAGAAAAAAAACCTCCAAGTGTGTTGGTGCAGTGCCCTGAGCCGGGATGTAAGGTAGAGAGCAGAACATGAAAAATTCATCAGAGTTACATTTCAAGTTGCTTGGATATTTTAATTCGAAGAGGAAGGAACTGATGTCAGTGAAGGATGGAGCTATAATTAAACGGATATAATGCTTATAATTGTCTCCCAACTGAGTTATCATGTGTTTCTTTTCCCCCAACTTTAAACTCCATGAAATCAATTTTCTTTACAACCCAATGGTCAGAATTGTATGCCAACCACTTATGTCTGGAGTGAACAAATGGTTTGAAATTTATTCTTGATGGGAACAACTCATCAGATGGAAAGCCCTGTCCTACTGTTCGGTGTGGATTCATGCAGGTGTATGCCCCTATCTTGGATGCCCAGGGCCAGCTTTGTTGTCACAAATGCTAGGGCAGGAGAGGAAGGCAGTACCAAACGGGCTTCACCTCCAGAGTGACCGCCCCTTAACGTGTGTGGCTTTACACATAGTGACAAACCACGTTCCCAGCATATCCCAGAGTGACAGCTTCAGGGTAAAGGGGGCCAGACGTGCTGCTCTGAAAATACCACTGTGTATCGAGGGTGCCAGCCACCTGGAGCAGTGATAGGCACTGGTGTGTACAGGATGTGAAATGGAGTTGATGTGATGTCATTTTGGCTCTCCAGTTCCTTAGTTATCTCTTGCCAAGACTTCACGTCTGATTAGTCCGCTTGGAGGGGACAGTGGACTTTCTCAGCCTCCCTGCCTGACACTCCCGTCAACTTCAGAAATGCTCTGAAAGCATTTAAAATGAGGTGTCACATCTTCTTATCAAACTCCTTCGAGAGCCACCTCTGAGTTGGGCGCCTCCTTTGGGAAACATTATAGGAAGGGGGAAATGAAGTTTGGGCTAGCTTCAACCTGGTGATGCATTCTGCAGCTGGATCTTCCTGGGTTTGCCTGTCTGGCTAGTGCTGGGCTGGCCTTGGGAGTTCTCAGCCATGTCACAGACCTTGTAGAGCTCAGGCAGGGTGAGGCTGGCTGGGGATAGCAAGGCTTCATCTGTGGTGATCTCTGTCTGATGTTGCCTGCTCACCCAACACTGGCTATTTTGCTACTCCAGCTCCAGGGTCCCTGGCAGGCCCTGGATCACATTGGGCTTTCTAGGTTCCAACGCTGCCAAGTGTCCTAGCAAAGAAGGCTGGATCCAGTGTCAGTGTCATGCTCTCCATTCCCACCCTCTATTGCAGTGGCTATCTTACAGCAGATCAGTAACTTTCTCCCTACAAAAGCAAACTGTGTGTGATGATAAGATTGGCCATTGGGAAAGTTAGGATGTATAAAGACAGACATTGGCAAGGTCAGAAAGTAACCTAACTCCCCTACATAGAAGATATGGAGGTCCTCTATAAGATCATATTCCTTTGGTTAAGAACAAGATCATATTCTTGTTTATAGTGACATATTGAAAATTGAGTGTAAGACTCTTTCTTGATCTGAAGGAAGAAGCTAGAGAGATCTGTGAATGGGTCTCTCGTGGTAGAATTACAGATACTAAAAAAACCTGACATTTTGGAATCCTGGTGATATAGTCATCAAGATCTCTTGATCCCCACGCTCTGATCACTGGCATTTTAATTGGTAAAATAGGGATTAAAATGTCAAGCTGAGGTCTTACTTCTGCCAGAGTTGCAGGACATGATGGCTGATTAAGGACAAGCAGGTGAAATGTCCCATATATGGGAAAGCCATAACACAATGTCATTACTCTCTAGGAAGGATGTGATTTTGCTCAGTGGATAAAGTTCTGACTTTTTTGTGCATTTAGTCCAGCCAGAGCAGAGAATCTGCCACCTGACCTGGAAATACTAATTCTGCCCAACTGAATTCCATGTAGGCTCTGAGAAGTACATTTGCACTTTTGTGCTGTCTTTATTCCTACTCACTTTTATTCCCACTATCAGACAAAGTTGAGTTG
Source organism: Dipodomys ordii (assembly GCF_000151885.1). NCBI lineage: Eukaryota > Metazoa > Chordata > Mammalia > Rodentia > Heteromyidae > Dipodomys > Dipodomys ordii. The sequence goes on along the minus strand of NW_012267253.1, from coordinate 5,754,888 downwards.
TGAGAGACAAGAACCCATTCTGTGTATTTTAAACAGAAAGGTATTTAACACAGGGTACTTATGAAACCATGAGTGGTAGACTGTAAGAGCTGGCCCTAGCCTAAACTCCAGGAGTCACTCTTAGCGGCCATCCCAGAACTGACCTGCTAGGAGAATGCTACTTGGATCACCATCATGTGAAATACCACATGATGATGAATTAGTAGAAGAACCCATTATCAGGCTGAGGATATGGCTCAGGGTCACACACTTGCCTAGGATCTTTTTT
>NW_012267253.1:5731176-5735200 GCF_000151885.1 Dipodomys ordii | reverse complement strand
CCAGCTTTTTCTGCTTATGTGGTGCTGAGGAATCGAACCCAGGGCCTCAGGCATGCAAGGCAAGCACTCTACCACTGAGCCACCTTCCCAGTGCCTGAACATCAGTCTTGAGTGACTAAGGCTTGAGGCCTGAGTTAAAGGTCCAGTATTTGCTGTGCATGCACACGCACACACATGTACACACACACACATTTTTGGGGGGTAGCTAGGAGTGTAACTCAGTGGTACAGCACATGTTTAGTCTGGACCAGGCCCTAAATTGTATTTCCTGCTCTAATGTGATAATGATCATTAGTCATTATAATGGCTTTGAACCAATATGTTTATAAGAATAGAAAATTCAGCTCTGGGACTGTAGGAGTTAAATCAAATCATTCAAAAAATCAACTTTCCCCCCCTATAGCTCAGCCTTTGCTGTCTCTAGCCTGGCTCCTCTGGGGTCTTGAGAGAACCCCCATTGCAGGGAGACAAGCTGCGGAGTCTGGAAGCAGCTGCCCATGGCTGGGGAGTGACACAGGGAAAGCACTGGGCACGTGGAAGGACTGACATAGGAAACAAATCCTTCCTCCCTGTGCATTCTCTGCAACAAAGCAAAGCAAATTTACAAGCACATTATGGAAACCGCGGGAGAGGAGAAATCATAGAAAGTTTCTAGAGAACAAGGAAATTGAAAATGGAAATTGGAATCTCCCAGTACAGTACCGATTACTGTTAATTTGAACTGTGTAAAATGTTATTGATAGTGTCTTTGTTACTGTCTCTTTCCTTCTGCTTTACCTTAGTGATTACTCAAATACTCAAAAGGCTTCCAAGTGTTCTTTCTAGCACTCCTTGCCCCAATCTTATTTTTCCTCTAACACCTTAAATACCTTAAAGTCTAGTTTTTCTACACTGAAAGTTTCCTTCATGCCTGGAGAGAGGCTACTGCATGTAGGGCACGCCCCTGGGGGGCCATGATGGTACTTTCCCTCTCTGGAATCCCTAAGGCTAAGCCTAGAATGGGCAAACAGTAAGTGTTCAACAAATGCCCACTGCATGATAAACACGTCATTTTTGCCTCCCTGGGTTCTGTGACAACTCAGCAGCTCATGTTGGAAGGCATCAGGTAAAAGCAGTTCATCCTGATTTCTGCTCTCTGGGGCTCTGAGTAAAAAGCCTGTCCCTGGGGCAGGGGCCATCTTCAGGCCTGGGGAGGGTAGCCGAGCGGGGTCTGCCTGTAGTTTCTGCATTTTCCCTGGGCAGTGCCACTGGGAAGTAGAGAGTGGTGGGAGCAGAGGGAAGCCCACTACCAGGGCCAAGACAATGAAGAGAATGAGCCAGGATTCACATCTGGGACCAAGCTGACCTCCCTGCCCCCAACTTTAAGATACAAAGATGGCTCAAAGCCTGCCTGAGAGTAATTCCCTTAGTATGGACCCCAAAGTTGGAGGAAAATTGAAGAGCAGAACAATTTCCATTCATGAAGAAAATGAGGAGGCCGAGTATCTTTTCAATGAGTCAGCTGTAGGCAAAGGGATTTATTTATAATATTATTATTTGGTAGAAAAGAACTTGCTATGGCTGAATGTAAAAAGTATTTTTTTTTGATAAGTTAAAGAGATTAAGAAAAATCGGGCTGATTTTTTGACAGAGAATGGTGTGTAAACGAGAGGTGTTATCAGTGAGAATCTGGCACCGGCTCCATTTTGTTATGGGGGAAAATATCAGTATTATTTACTAAGAAGATTAGGGTTGAATTGGAAGAGAGGCTGGTTGTTGTGTGCAGATGGAGATAAGATAAGGATTTTACCTTCTCGGCAGAGCCAAATGCAGCACACACTGCGCTGTTATCTCAGGCTGGCAAGCAGGGGAATATTAAGATGTAGGTTGTAATTACCAGTGGCAGGAGCAAATTTCATAGTGACTATTTTAAACCCTAATAAAACGCCGGCCTTTAATTATACAGCTTTGAAATATTTTTCTCAGTTAATTGCAACGGGGGAAAATAAAATCAACCTCATATTTGAAACTGACTCTCCCAGGGAAAGCCCTCAGACTGCTCCAGCTGCCTCTCTGAGCACAGCGTGGCTGAGCCTGAGCCAAGTACAGGGCTGCTTTGGAGCTGAGTTCCCAGGTTCCATTGACAACCCCCCCCCACACTTACACCCCCATCACCTACACCCCCAGTATTGTGTGGGGACAAAGAAGAAGAAAGGGTGAAATCTTTCCGTGTAAAGCTGATTATCTCCAAGTAGCTGTACATTCATCTGGGTACAGGACAGGAGAAAAGAAGACTCAATAAACTAGGAAGGGGTCCAGGCACTGGTGCCTCACACCTGTAATGCCAGCTACTCCGAAGGCTGAGGTGTAAGAATCATAATTCAAAGCCAGTCCAGGCAAGAAAGTCTGCGAGACTCTTAGCTTCAATGAACTAGCAAAAAGCCTAGAAATAGAAGTGTGATGGAAGTGGTAGAATACCAGCTTTGAGTAAAAAAGCTAAGGGACAGTGCCCAGTGTCTGAGTTCAAGCTCCAGTACAGGTACAAAACAACAACAACAATGAAGAATCAAGGAGGGACTTGTATTCTGATGAGGTACCTAGTATCCCGTCTACATCTTTACTTCTCAGGCTAATAGACTCAGTCTGGCTTCATTAACCCCTTCCTCTCCCTACAGAAGTAAGAACACAGGTTGGGAGTCCATTATCCAAAATAATAGGGCCCGGGTGGCTCACACCTGTAACCCTAGCTACTCAGGAGGCTGAGATCTGAGGATTGTGGTTCAAAGCCAGCCTGGGCAAGAAAGTTTGTGAGACTCTTATCTCCAATTAACCACCAGAAAATCAGAAGTGGTGCTGTGGCTCAAGTGGTAGAGCGCCAGCCTTGAGCTGAAGAGCTGAGGGACAGCGCCCAGGCCTAGAGTTCAAGACCCATGATGGACCAAACAAACAAAAAAGCAAAAAAATAATGGGGCTCAGAAGTGTTGCAGGTCACAACTTAAAAAAAAAAGAATATTTGCATATACAAAATAAGATACCTCAGGGATGGTTCTTGGTCAACGTAAAATCCACCTGTGTTTTCTGCACATCTCATCATCTACATAGCCTGAAAGTCACCTTATGCAATATTTTGACTTACTGTGTATTCACTACAACTCCAAGAGATTAGCTGTAGAATTTTTCATTTGTGGGCCACATGTAAGTAGGCAAAAAGTTTTGATCTTGGATTTTCAGGTAGGGATTCCCAATGTGTATTCATAACAGCAACAAGGCTACTAATAGTCCGCATAACACGTTGTTACATGCCGGAAACTCACTGAGCACCTTAGATGCTTTATTCTAGGCAAACTTCCCACAGCCTTATGAGGCAGGTACACTCCTGGGCCACACAGATAAAGTAACTTGCTTACGAACATACTTCGGGTTCATTCGTTATCTCACGCTCAAAGTCCTGCTCTCCACCACCATTAGCAAAAACTCATCTTTCCTTTGTCTTAGCTGTCCGTGGCTCTTGGCTCCTATCATCAAGTGCTCTGCACAGGTGTCAGCTCAAGCCTGGATGGACTCTGCCTCCACCCTCAAAGTACTTCTTCTACCCCAGTCTCCTTTGTTGCTGAGTGTGGAACATCCCTGCATATCACCTCCCCATCAGGCTCTAACTCTCTCTCCTCCTATATCATCCATATCACCTTCTTAGGAATTTTGCCATCCCAGGAGATGGACCTACTATATTGTTCACTGGTTGCTAAAAGGACTCACACCGCCTTGTTTTCTGCGACTCTGGAGCCTCCAGAAGATTCTTGCTCGACTGTTCTCCAAAGTCCTGCTCAAACTGAGCAGCTCCCTGGAGCCTGATCATGCCAACCACAGTGCAGGCAAGCTCCATTTGGGCCCCCTTTGCCCAACCCTACCAACGGACTCTTCTTTTTTCTTTCTTTTTTTTGGGGGGGGGATCCAGTCGTGGGGTCTGAACTCTGGGCCTGGGCGCTGTCCCTCAGCTCTTCAGCTCAAGGCTAGCACTCTACCACTTGAGCCACAGCACCACTTC
>NW_012267253.1:5727127-5731126 GCF_000151885.1 Dipodomys ordii | reverse complement strand
AGGGGAAAATCATGGCTGTGCCACATAGGTGCATACCTTATTTCCTGAGAGATTGTTACTCTGCAGAGGCCATATCCGTGTCTGCCAACAGCTCTCCTTCCCAGGTGCTAGGCAGAGTTGCAGCCAACTAGAAGAAAGGGGAGGTGTGCCCTGCTGAGTGGGAGTCCGGAAGCCTGTGAGCCTGGATGTCACCCTATTATAAGCTGATCACTCATCTTTTTATCTAGACATTAAAAAAAAAACCCCACCACATGACTTTTTACAATACAATCCACCAGTCAATCCCCTTTTTCCCATTATTCTAGGAACTTCTCCGCTATTTTTAGGACCATTGATTTCTTTTTGAATCACTCTGCCCGTGTTATTCCTGAAGTCCTCAGACAATACTTCCAGGCTAACTCTTCTATCGACACCTAGCAGAGGCAACCTGCCGATCAGTTAGCAGGCACGGCAGGAGGAGCAGGGAAGGAACCCCAGCTCCCCTCACCCCTTCTTGCCTCCCCCCTGCAGACATAATCACAGTAACAATACAGATGCCACCACCTAGAATTTACGTGGAGCGTTGTACTTTTCAAAGCACTCGTACTTTCCAATGAGACACATATAATATCTCTCAAAAGGAAGAGAGCAAAGCAGTATGCAGGGGACCAGGTTTTGATCAGGATGATGGAGGAAAGCAGTGTGCACACACTACGCTTAAAAACAAGCAAGCAAGCAAACAAGCAAACAAACCAACAAAAAAATACCCCAGCCAATTGCAGGTGTCTTACGCCAATAATCCTAGCTACTCAGGAGGCTGAGATCTGAGGATCACAATTCAAAGCCAGCCTGGGCAGGAAAGTCCATGACACTCATCTCCAAATATTGAACAACAACAACAAAAAAAAGCCAGAAATGGAGCTGTGGCTCAAGTGGTAGAGTACTAGCTTTGAGAAAAAGCTCAGGGACAGCACCCAGGCCATGCATTCAAGCCCTGAGTTCAAGCCCCAGGACTGGCACCAAAAAACAAAAACAAGTTTCCATCTGACTAGGCTACTTAGAAATGAGAAATGTATCTCCTCTGCTGATTACCTCATCTACTTCCTCATCTTCCATCAACAGCAGCATGGGTCAATGAAATGAGACATACCCACACAATGGAATATTTTACGGCAATAAACATGAGCAAACTACTGCTGATAACCTTACAAAGTGAGTGCAAAAGCCAGACACAGTGTTACGTTCCACGACATGAAGATCAAGGGCAGACAAAATAAGCCTTTGTTGATAGAGGTCATCTTTAGGTGGGGAGAGGGCAATACTGACTGGGAAGATACACTAAGGAGGATACATTGTTATGCTGTTATAAGCATCATTGACTTCATTAATTGATCATATTAACAGATAAATTAATTAATAGATAATTGTTGAATGAGCAAACAAATTCCTCTCTACTCAGGGCCTTGAACTTACTAGGCAGGTGTTCAACCACCTGAGTCATGCTCCAGCCTTCTTTTCTATTGTAGAGATCCTTTGCATTGAAACCAGCCATTTGCTGGCTAATTACTACTCTCTGATTTGATTGACAGACCTAAGTCAAACAAAACTATTAGTGGTACACCTTGAGCAGGTAAAATGTAGTCAAAGCCTCCTTAGAAGCAAAGGCATCTGGGAAGTCTACAAGTTTGCAGCTGGGCCATTTGAGCATTCAAGGGCTTGCCTCTTGACTCCTGTTGAACTCACTCTGCTCTTTGGACTTGCCTTTGAACTAAAAGGTACCCTTGCGTGATTTCCTGGCTTCCTTGTTTGGACGGGAGAGGGATGAGAAACACCATTCTCATGGTATTTCAGGATCTTGTCTTCCTGTGCAGTCCCTCAAGGAGGAAGTTCAGGGAGGGGTAAAGGTTCAATCCAGTCTCACCATTTGCACACCATCCGGCTGCCCTGCTTTGCCCTGGGAGTGTCTCCCCAAGAGTTTCTTTCTCCTACCTGCATGAATGTTCTTCTTGTTTTCCCAATATCATCCGGGGCAGAGCCTTTGCATTTGGGACAGGGTAGGGGGAAAGCTCTCCAAAATGATATTCTAGCCTGTCTTGAAGTTTTATTATCTTCTTGAGAACAAACAATGATTACAACAAGCACCTTGGCATTTCAGCAGACCTTGCTTTTTTCTGTGATTCTGTGAGACAGACTGCCACAAGCATTATTCCATCCACTTAATAAAGTAGATAGGATGAGGTTCGTAGTGTGGAGAAGTCACCAGTCCTTCAAGGGCTCATGCTGGCTCCATGGAGGAGCCGGTCAGACTGTGGATATTCTGTGAACCTGTTTCTCCTTCTTCCTCAGGCCCACAGGTGGTGGTGGTCACATTTCTGACTTTCAGCACCCCCACCCCTTTGCAGATAGAAACTGACCCTGGGGAGTGAGAAGACCCAATACCACAGAGACTGAGGCTAGGAATGGGCTCCTGGACCCAGCAGGGGCTCAGAGTGGCCATGGGTATTTTATACCCCAAGGGCCCAGAACAGACCCAGAAACAGGAGAGTCCTCTGCAAAAGGGGGACGGAGATAACCTTGAGTGCTTTGGGCTTGTTGCTTCCCAGCTTTTAGTCATATGACTGCAGCACAGGGTGGATGAATGAGAGACCCTTGGTGGTTTCCATTAGTAACAATTATTATTAACATTCACTGAGAATTCACTGTGTGACCCCAAACTTTCAAGTATTGACATGATTTATCTCAGAAATATAATGGTTTTGTGAAATGAGTCCTTTTCAAGCATGGGGTTACAGGTGAGGAAACAGAGGCTCAGGTAAGTGACTTATTCAAGGTGACTCAGGGAGGCCATAGAGGAGTCAGGCTTCAGTCTCCAGTGGTCCAAGTCAAGAGATCAGACTCTTAACTACTAAGCAGTATCTCCCCAGAGATGCTGGCCCCAGGACAAAGCAATTCTCAGGTAGCTTGGGGCTCCCAGAGTGGCAGTTCCCCAGCAATGCACCTCCTCCACTCCAGCAGCAGGTCTACTTGCCCTTGATAGTAGGTAACGCTCCTTCCTTCCCCTTTTCCCTCATCTTCTCGCAAATTTGGTTAATTTTCTCATTCTTTCCCTCTCCCTCATTTAAAAAGGAGGCCTCCTTCTTTCCCCCTTTCTCTTCTCTTAGGTGCTTAGTTATTGTTATTTTTTCCCTCTTATTTCTCCAAATTATTCCCTTTCCTCCTCCCCCGACCCCACTCCCTTTCCCAACACCTCTTTCTCCTACAGAAATGTTGCTACAACTTTATATCAGAAAAGAAAATCATGTGGAGGAGGATTTAGGGTAACCACAAAGCCACTGGTATTTCTTCCACCTAGGACAAGTCAACCCATTCTGTGGGGTTGCCCATTCATTCAGTGCCTGCTCACTGAGAGCTGCTGGACATTAGACCAAATTCCAACATCACACATTGAAAAAAAAACAAATGAATTATTAGTACAACTAGGGAGATAAACTGCCAGGAGGGCAACATTGAGCCTGGCCTAAACTAACACCAGCTAGTTCAGTCTTAAGGAGGACCAAACTGTATGCTTGATTTGGACAGGAAACCCAAGCTAAGCTATTTAACATTCACAGTGATCCTGTCAGGTGGAGGCTATTACTGAGCCTGTTTTACAGATGACAATTGAAAGCATACAGAAGTTAAATGATTCATTCACTCAAGATTAGAAGGCTGGTCAATAACAGGCTGTTTGTGTTACTATAACAAATTATTTGATGCCGGGTACTTCACAAGGAAAAGAGAGTTTGGTTTATGATTCTGGTGGTAGGAAGATCCAAATAGCATGACACTGGGCCAGAGTGCCCTAACTGTATCACACCATGATATGTATCATAGAACTGTAGAAAGGGAATCAGCCTCATGCAGAAGCAGCACATGTGTAAGCAAGGAAGCAAGAGAACAGATAGGGGTCAAGCTTCTTCTTCTTCTTCTTCTTCTTCTTCTTCTTCTTCTTCTTCTTCTTCTTCTTCTTCTTCTTCTTCT
>NW_012267253.1:5702916-5714087 GCF_000151885.1 Dipodomys ordii | reverse complement strand
CTCTCCTGCCCGGGCTGGCTTTGAACCGCGATCCTCAGATCTCAGCCTCCTGAGTAGCTAGGATTACAGGCGTGAGCCACCAGCACCCGGCTGAATTTTTTTTTTAAGAGAATTTAATACGTTAGTAACTGGGAGCTCAGAAAACAGTTTCTGAATGTTTGATATTGAATAAATGGCTTTCCTTCTCTCTCGAACAAACGAACCCCAAAAGCCATACAGCCCAGGGAAGTATGGTGAAGTAGAACACAGTCAAGGAAGGTTTGAAAATATTACAATGCTTTTGTGACTTTTCTCCCCCACACAGCTTATGTATTGGTTTGGGTGAGAAATTACCCATTGTTTTTACAGCCTGTTCAAGAGAAAGCAGACTATATAACTTTAAGCCATAGATCCATACTAATTTTAAGGTGGTGTTATATCTTTTTTCCTTCCACATTTAGATTGTTTAGGGGTATTTGGTATATGACCAAAGCAGTTGTCTAGAAGGAAAAGATCTGCTAGTACTGTGGACATATCAGACCACTGGTAACAGTGTAAATTTAGGAGAATTCAACCCCTCTGATTTTACAGCTAGCACAGGATATAACAAACTGAGCTACACAGCACAATATAAATGGCCAGCAAGTAATCGGTAGGTAGTGAAGAGAAGTTGTCTTGGAACTTAGAGATTGGGTGACAGGAGGGTAGTAACTCAGATAACTAAGCATGAGCAGGTACTGCAAACCTTTGTGAATTGTTTTCATTAAAGTTATACAGATGCACAGTTTAAAAATAAGCAGTGTAATTTTTAAAAGCTTATCATACTCAACTCCTATATTCTCTTCCCCTAAGACACAAATTCTATTTTTAGCAGCCTTTTCTATTGTTTATTCTCTCCTTATTATTCTAAATGACAGGCTTATGCTGCTATTCCAAGATTTTCTAGTTTTAGACACTGTCTACTATCTTCTCTGGAAAAGATGAGGATTCGACTTTCTCACTCCGTTTTCCTGCCAGCCTGTTTCCTTTCCACTCATACCTTTCCTGACCCCAGTTTCCAATACAATCACATTATCATTTCCCAGCATCAATGTTTGGTGGTTATGTTACTAGAACTGCATGCCTCTATTTCTCAGTATCGTATACTTATGATAAAAATATTTATTCAGTAAAACCACATCAGGGATTATTATATTAGTAGCCTACTAGTAAATGTTAATTGGAACAAAGCTGAAGGGTAAGGATCACTGCTCAACAGATGTCTACTGATTATGACAATGGGAATGGGAGGTTAAGTTATGTCTTCCAACTCATTTGCTTAATGACCTTCAATGTTTGCCTTGACCAGAAGATCAAGTTCAAATTCATTTAAAGGGAATTTCAACTTTCTGTATTCATCATGTCTTCTTAGTATGTCCCTTTGTCTGATGCAGAAAAATCTTTCCTTGTTATATTCTGCTCCATTTTCCTCTTTACCACTGAGGAAATTTTCTCTTCTAAAGGATTCTCTTAAAACAAACCCTACACATCTTTGAAGCTGACTTCAAAGCTCATCTTCTTACTGGCTCCCTCAACCTTTCCTCCACTGTCTCCTTGAGTTATTTCAAGTTTCTGTCCCCTTGTTCCTCCTTGTCTCTTTGTAGAAGGCTGAAAACCGAACTTCTGAAATCTTCTTGCCACAAGGGGTTCTCAATTTGCATCTGGTCCTGCCTAACTAGATATACTCACAGTAGATTTAGAATTGAGTCCATTTGGAATTATTTCCCATAGTACCTGGGAAAGAAAATAGTTTTCTTCCAAGGCCTTGAGGAGTCAGTTTGTCACCCTGGAGATTGACTATGTCATGAAACTACAATCTGCCTATTCCATATATTCTTCTCTCAGTACATGTTTGCTGAATGAAGAATTGGTGATTGCCAGAAAACTACTATGATGAAGGTCCACCCCCAAATAAAGCAAAAGAGAAAAAAGAAGAGACAAAGGGAAAATAATGTTTGAATAAACCTATCTCATCTTAGGATGGAGGAGTCTTCAAACTTGTCACCTCCAGTGGCAGTCAGAGGGGATGGCAAAAGCAGGGTGATGGTAATTAACCTTGCATAGCCCAGCTACACAGTCCCCTATCCAGATCCGCCTGGCTGTGACACTTACATTTTGCTCACTTTGGAAATGAGTTTCTCTCCCCTCATTTTCCTTCACTGCATCTGGTGTCCAATTCATTTTCCACCTGCCAGTGTCACAAGAATATCTCTCTATTAAAGCGACATTAGTGTCTTCTCTCAAACTGAGCTCTGTGAAGTCCCTCATTGTTCTCCAGAGAACTCATGCATAGCTGCACTTGTGTCACTTTGGACACAGAGAAGAAAGGGAAACTCCATTGAGAGTGATTGACAAGTCAAAGCACATGTTCTGGAGTCACACAAGCTGGTTTTACAGCTCATTCACAAGATGGTATTTAGGAAATGGCAGAAATCCAATTTCTATCTATAAGGAGACAACAAATTTACATACACAAATATACAATACAGGATTCAAAAACACACTCATGAAATGACCACGGACTAATGGTGTGCTCTGCTACTGTCACAGGGATCCAGAAAAAATATCAGAAGGCAGAAGAATCAGAAAAAGAAGCAATAGCTAAGCAACAAGAAGACATCCAATCATAATTTGACATCTATTGTGCTAGGCGATTGCAAGTATATCACCACATTTAATCCGTACCTTATGAAAGATGCACACCAGCCTTATTTTGCAAAGGAGGAAAACAAGAATCAAGAAAGTTAAGCAATTTGTCCAAGATCCCATTGGCTGGGCTCTGTGCTAGAATTCGTGTCTGAAGCACTGGATTTCAAGTCTTACGTTCAGTTTCAGTCTTTCTATATCCATCTAAACAGATAGTGAGAAAAAAATAGAGTAGTTTGAAGAAGCACTGCATCTGTTAATGGTTTTCAAATGAGCATCAAGGAGAAAGTCAAATGGATGGGGTTGGAGGTATTCTGAATGAGCAAAGTGGAAGAATGGATGCTTCTTGCCTCAGGTCTCTAAATCTCCCTTAAAAACTCCAGAATGAGGAAGAGATCTTCTAGGACCAAAGCTTTCCTGAGAGCTATGTGTGTCTCATCCTAGCTACAGGACATTTTTGCTCTTCTAACTTCCAGTTGTGTCCCTGTAGGAAAGTCTTGATCACGAATTCTAAGATACTCCCTTGAAAATAATTGGAATGATTAAAATGACAATTTTTAGTAATCTATACTTAACTCACACATACAAAGTAAATGGAAATATAAGTCTTCTATGAGGAAAGACAAGTTTTTCATGGAGATCCAAATACAATCATGGGTTGTCCTAAAATTGGTCTTCATTTGTAACTCCATCTCACAGCCTGTCTAGTATATTGAAAATGTATTTAAATATACAAGTATGAAAAAGGGCACAAAGTATTTGTTTATTTAAGTATTTTTGCTTCTAATGAATCAAAATCGAATAATGAAACCCATTAGAGTTGTTTTTAAAAATAAAAAAAAGAGATGCCCAGCGCCAGTGGCTCCTACCTGTAATATTAAACTACTCAGAAGGCTGATGCCTGAGAAAAATGGTTTGAAGTCAGTAGGGGCAAAGAAATCCATGAGATTTTTATCTCCAATTGTAAAAAGCAAGAGGTAGAGCTGTGGCTCAAGAGGTAGAGTTAAGTATCAGTGCCCAGGATCTAGTATAACCCCCCCCACACACACACAGAAAGTGGGAGAGGATATGTAATGCAGTAAATTTGACACAAGTATGTATGAAAATATCACAATGAAATCCTTTTATGCAATTAATATGCAGTAACAAAAAGGATTTTCTCTTAAACTTATTTGTCTAAGAGTAAATTGCTTATGTCAAGATTGGTAATTATTTTCTGGCAATATGGTGCCTACCCAAGAATTGTGAAATGAGGCAAAAACTAATTTATAAATAATTATCAATTATTTTATGAATAGTGATATAAAACAACAACAATATGGTATATAGATGTTTAATTTAGCAAATACTAAGTTTTAATCTATGATTTTCTTTTAGAATAAAGAACCAATGCATACATTTTATTCTGATTCCTGAAAGGAAAACATGTACACCCTAAGATTTTTTTTTTTTGGTTGGTCCTGGGCCCTGAACTGTGGGCCTGGGCATTGTCCCTGAGCTCTTCAGCTCAAGGCTAACACTCTACCTTTTGAGCCACAGTGCCACTTCCAGCCTTTTCTGCTTCTGTGGTGCTGAGGAATCAAACCCAGGGTCTCATGCATGCAAGGCAAGCACTCTACCACTGAGCCACCTTAGCATTTTTATCCAGTTGTTTATAAAAGAAACAATGGCCTACATTTGGCATAAAAAAATTAAGGAAGTGGCACTGTAACTGAAGTGCTAGAGCGCTAGCCTTGAGCTGAAGAGCTGAGGAACAACGCTCAGGCCCAGAGTTCAAGCCCCACAACTGACAAAAATAAATAAATAAATACAAAATTAAGAAGAATGATTTAAAACCTACATATAAAATATAAAACAGAAGCTTTCTTCAGTTTTAAACTTTCTTCTTTCTTAAACTTCATTGAAAATTACATAAAAGGTAAGGAGCATAAAAAATGCTGATAGTTCACACTTGTAATCCTAGCTACTCAAGAGGTTAAAATGGGAGGGTCATCATTCAAAGACAGCTAAGGCAGGAAGTCCAAGACTTATCTCCAATTAGCCAACAAAAAGCTGGAGCCAGGCACTGGTGGCTCATGCCTGTAATCCTAGCTACTGTGGAGGCTGAGATCTGAGGATCACAGTTCAAAGCCAGGCCAAGCAGAAAAGTCCGTGAAACTCTTATCTCCAATTAACCACTAGAAAACAGGAAGTGGTGCTGTGGCTGAAATGGTAGAGTGCTTGCCTTTAGCTGAAGAATGCAGGGACAGCGCCCAAGCCCAGAGTTCAAGCCCCACGACCAACCAAAAAAAAGAAAAAGAAAAAGCTGGAAGTGGAATTATGGCTCAAGTGATACAACACCAGCCTTGAGGGAAAAAGTCAAGTGAGAGCATGAGGCCCTGAGTTCAAGCTCCAGTTATGGCACATACATGAGTGTGTACACGCATGCACATACATACATGTACACATATAAAGCCCCCAAAATATAACAGATACTGAATTGGTGCTCCCTCTTATGTTCTTGGAATTGCTTAGATGTGGTGATACTTAGAGGTCAGAAGATGGATTTAGTGGGTACTGAGCCCTCAAAGAACCAGGCAGCATCTGTAAAAGTGAGAAAATGAGAAGCTGATCATCCCCAGTGAGCTTATAGTTTCTAAAACGCAAGTGATGGCTCCTCTCTCCATACATGTCTCTCAAATTCCATCAGTTTTGGTCCCTATTGTAATCAAACAAGTGTCTTCCAGACACTAAATCTCTAGTGTATCTCAGTACCCTTGCCAGATGGAATATTTTGCATTTAAAAATATTCTACCTTTTAGACATGAGCCCGTGGCTCAAGCCTGGAATCCTAGCTATACAGGAGGCTGAGACCTGGACATAATGGTTTAAAGCCAGCCTGGGCAGGAAAGTCCATGAAATTCTTTTTTAAGTGAAGCTAAAGGTGAAACTATAGCTCAAGTGGTAGAGCACTAGCTTTGAGCACAAATACTCAGAAACTGCAATCCCACCCTTAGTTCAAGCCTCAGAACCAGAAAAATCACACACACACACACACACACACACACACGCATGCACGCACACACGCACGTGCACACACACATTCTGTCTTTCTATTTTGGAATTATGCCCTAAATGAATACCTCCTACTTATCTCTGTACAGCTTACCTTCAGGAAGACAATATGACCTCTCCTCATCATGGTTGCTTAGAAGATTGTCTCAAAACTCCATTTACTATGGGTAGGGATGAGGAAAGAAAGGCCCTGCCCTGAGGCTCCAGCCTATCATGTGGCTTACTCTTTGCTGGCCAGCCAGGTTTGCCAGCCAGGAAGTGGAATAATGTGAGCTGATACAGAAGGAAGCATAGGGAAGTTTCTATGCAGAAAGGATTGTGTTTTAGTTGGAGGCACACATGCAATGGTTGGGCGCCCATCACTAAAGATAAGGAAGTCCAAGAGTGAGTGACAGACACAGCAATTCAGAGAGGAGAAGATGGAGCCTCCTTGAGAATTATGGCAATGAAACCAGTAAGGATTTGCACCCTCTCTGCCATGCTTAATGCTGTTTACCTATCCGGTTGCATGAGCCATGTTTTTCCAAGTTTCTCTCTTGTAGAATCCTTCCTCTCTTCCTCCTCCTAGAATTATTGGCAAGCTTCTTTAGTCATTTGTGTTTCTTTACATTATCAAGGCCAGAGGTATATCTTGTCTGATAGATAATGGCCCTCAGTTAAGACTAGCTATTTTGCTTGATGTATTAGCGCCCTATTTTAGAATAATCCTATTCCTTGATTCTTTAGTATTTACAATTTTTCTAAGTACCGATTATATTTTCTAAGTCAAAGTGGGGTAAAATTAGTGCATTGTATCCTGTTGTTGCCGCTTTCTGGAGTAGTCAGTCTTACATATTTGAACAATACCACCCCGGTGTAATTTTAAAAGGTAAGAGCTCAATTCTTTAAAAAACACTTAGATGGGCAGTGTGAGCTCTCTCTGAGGATTCTCACATTAGCAGTGCTTTACATATATCACACAAAAGGAAAATGCATTCTGAGGGGATCGGGGCTCATCTGAGCTGAGAGCCAGACCTGATGAATTGTGGCAAATGGGCCCGTGTCTGCCAGCTGCCCCGTCGGCCAGGTGATGCTGGAGTCTGTCTTCTATTAACGGGCTAATGATTTATGGGGGAGCAATAGAGAGGCTGTGGACATCCTCACTGGCGGGAGGGGGGGGGAGTGAAAAGTCAGGCCCAATCAGAATAGTAGTTTTTCTAAGGTCCCATTTAATTCAGACTGTGTCAGTAATGTAGTCTCTGTCAGCTTGCAGCTACCCTCATGAGCTCTGGACCTCATCTCTGTAGATTATCAAAACTCACGGGGGCTGGGGAAGTTGCTTAGTGATAGAAAATGCTTGCCTAGCTTGCAGTAAGACCCTGGGTTCTATCCCTAACACGTCAAAAAGAAAACCTCTGTGAAATGAATGGGAAAGCTAGGTACAGTGGGACCCATCAGTAATCTCAGCACTGGGAAGGTGTGAAGCAGGAAGATCATGAGCTTGAGGCTATCCTTGGCTACCAGTGAGACCCTGTCTCAAAATGCCAACAATACAAGCTCTCATGGGATAAAAATTAGTGATTCACTAGTGAGTAGCAGCTTTCAGAACTCAAGTAGGAGCAGATCTTCTCTGCTCCCAGGCATGGCCTGCACAGAGAATGATAGATCTACCTGCTCACCTCTCCCCACCCCCATCCTGGAAGTTCTTAGCCAGTAGCTCCTTGCTTCTGGTACCCAATTCAGCACTTAGCTGAGTTCTCATTCTTGAGTCATAGTCCCCGTCTCACTCACATCTTAAAAATCTTAAAATCTTAAATTAAAAAATACGTAAGAGCATTGAGGGTAATATAAAGAATGCACATGTCCGTGCGATCTCAGACAGAAAATGTTTTCTTATTTATTCCAATGTTCTGATAATAAGATGAATTTTTCAGATAATGTTGATTCTTTAACATCTCTTCCTGGCTCAGTCCTCCCCAGTAGGAAACCACAATAATGAACTCAGCTTATATCCAGTTACTGTTTTTAAATGTGTGTGTGTGAGAGAGGTGATTTCCCTTCCCTTTATGTTAGTGCCATGGTTACTTTTGCAGAGCTGTGACAGAAATATCTGAGAACAACTGAAAAGGTGGATAAGGGGGAAAATGTTCTCTGGCGCATGGTTTCAGAGGGTTCTGTCCACTATGGTGGGCAAGGCGGGGCAGAACACCCAGGATGCTAGGAAGCAGAGAAAAGGAGACATAGGATTGACCAAGGCAAGATAGAGCCCCCAAGGACATGCCCTGGAGGCTTACTTCCTCCACCTCCCAATAACAAACCCAGTGAGGAATTAATCTATTGATCAGGTCACAGTCCAATCATCTCTGAAAACATCCTAATAGAAACAATCAGAAGGGTATTTTATAATCTCTTAAGTATTCTTTTCTTTTCCTTTTCCTTCTTTTTCTCCTTCTCTCCTCCCTCTCTTTTCTTTTCTATTTTCCCTTCCTTCCTTCCTTCTTTTTTCTTTTCTCCCTCTCTTCTTCTCTTCCTCCTTTTCTTGAACTCATATTGTCCTCTCCTTTAACACACACACACACACACACACACACACACACACAGCACCCACATTCCAGGCATGCGTATTTTCATAATACAAACAGTGTTCATAATGACTTCCCAACTTGTCCTGAGGTTTCTAGCATGCAACTGCTTTACTCTCAGACTTAGAATGGGAGTTTTGCTTTACTTTCAGACTATGATGGAAGTTTCTTTTTTTATAGGACTGAACTGAGATTTCCTTAGCTTGATGCTGTGTGTGTGTGTGTGTGTGTGTGTGTGCGCGCGCGCGCGCATGCACAGGTGCACCTGCATGTATTTGCATGCACTGGTCCTGAATGAGGCTTGAACTCTGGGGTTGGACACTGTCCCTGAGCTTCTTTGCTCCAGGATGGCACTCTACCACTTAAGTCACAGCTCCACTTTCAGTTTTTTGGTAGCTAATTGGAAATAAGAGTCTCGCGGACTTTCCTAACCTGACTGGCTTTGAACCATGATCCTCAGATCTTAGCCTCCTGACCTGAGATTACAGTGAGCCACTGGCACATGATTCTTTTGTTTCATTTTTCTTTCACAGTGCACGACATTATACTTGCTAGGCAACTGCTCCACCGCTGGTCATGTTCTTAGGCCTTTTGGGTTTAGTTATTTTTTAGATAGGTGTCAGCGTTCATCAGGCCTGGCCTCAGACTGCCATCTTCCTACCTCTGCCTCCCATGTGCCTGGACTCACAGAGGTGAACCATCATGCTCAGATTATTTTTTGAGATAGGGTCGTTTTAACATTTTTGTTCAGTATGGCTTCAAGCAGCCATTCTTCTAGCGCTGCTTCCCAAGTAGCTAGGATTACAGATGTTTGCCCACTGCACTTGGCCCTTCTCCTAGGCATTTCTGAATCTAGTCAAGTTGACATTCAAGACTGATCACCACACAGTACTCACTAGACACTATATTGAAAATGAACTATACAACTTGTGGGTGGAGATGACAGGGAAAAATTAGGAGAGAGCAAGAGACCCTTCTCTTTGCCTCTTTTGTCCCAAAAGAAATGTACTCTTTACCTAACTTATGTAACTGTAACCCTTCTGTACATTACCTTTATAATAACAATAAAATAGAAAAGGTAGAAAAAAAGAAAAAGTTTAAAAACTGATTGGTCACCACAATTGGGTTTGGGGACACATGTTTATGATTCCAACACTTGGGAGATGGAGGCAGAAGGATGTCTCTCTATCAAGTTTAAGGCCAACCTGACTCCATAAAGAGCACCAAACCAGCCTGGGGTATATGTCACACACACACACACACACACACACACACACGCACACGCACACACATTAAAAAGATTCAATATTACGATTAGAAAGTGCATGTTATTAGATTCAAACTCTAAATATGGATTGGCTTGGTGGAGATGACAGGATAGAGAAGGCTGGGAACAAGTGTTCTTCATTTTTCCTTGGGACAGATGGAGTGTAGTTGAAGGAAGAATCTTCAACCAGTTCTTATTGCTTTGGCAAAGTCCTACAAGAAACAGAGGGCTAAAACCAGTTCTGAAGTGAAGAGGATGAGAGACTGACCCATCTTCTGTTTCCCTTCCTGATAAATGGCTCTTTATACTCAAGATTGTTTAGTGTTTCTGGACACAGAAGTCAGTAGAAATGTACAGGGACTATACTTTTCTAAGTGTCAGGGCTTCCCAGAATCAATGACTATGTTCAGAAACAGATAGACAAGAAACCAAACCTCTTAAGAAATCAAAGAAATGCCCAGACTACTGGACACAATCTGTGACTGGCCTGTCTTTAAGGCAAGCTCCCAGCTCCTGATATACAGCAAAAATAGTATGTTTTTAAAGCTGGGTGGCCCCACTATAGAATTATCCATCCTGCACCCACCCCAGAGGTGGCCATAGAATGAAGAACACCAGATTCTCCAAGACAGGAGGACTAAGGGCTGACAGATTAACTGACAAAGGATCTTACAATATTTGCAGTACATGGAGTCCAGGACATGACCGGTATGCTGTGGAATATGGACTCATGATTTCTGTGTGTGTATGCATGCATGTTCACTGGGTGGTTTTTTTCCATATCTGAGTGAGAGTTTCTATTTTATTTTGGGAACTTTGGAGATGGATGATGTCTTTTAGCCTTTTGTCACTGGACTGGAAATTGGTGCCAGATTCACAGCTTCCTGGAAAGTGTATATCCTCCAGCTGTCAATGCTTTGTAGATATCATTTGGTTCCCCTGCCATCACACACAATGGATACTGGACCATGACATCGCCACAACTTTGCTAGCCAGCAAAAAAGAACCAAAAACAGCATGGAAGAAGGGCTCTGCTATGCTGTCTTCCAAATGTCACATTAAGTGTATACAATTGGTAGAACTTAGCCTTTAAGAACCCCATCTGCAAAAGATGCCTGGAAACTTAATCTGAATTTCCCAACTTTGCAGAAAGGAAGATATGCCAGAGGGAGATGAAAATGAAAGCTGGCTAATGATTAACTAGTCCTTCACAGCTAGGAAACAATGGCTACCCCTTTGCTTACCCACACTTTCAGAGTAAAAAAAAAAATGCTATACCTACATAAAAGGCATTTACAGTACCTCCCTTGCAGGAAAGAGACTCTCAATCTCAGCAACCAGATCCAGGTCCAAGATTTCTGGGTGATATAAATTCTTGGCAACCAAGTGCCAGTATGCTGGTGGGACCAGATGCTCCTGAGGCAGCGCCAGAGAGATTGAAAGACATTTGCACAGATAACATCAGAACTCTATTTTATACCCAGGCTCTGGAACTGGGGCACTGGCTTCTATACACAGGCTTTCAGATTCCTGGAGCACATATGGTGGCATATATATATATATATATATATACATATATACATATACATATACATATACATATATATATATATATATATATATAT
>NW_012267253.1:5691580-5702866 GCF_000151885.1 Dipodomys ordii | reverse complement strand
ATATATATATATATATATATATATATATGTTTGTTTGTTGTGGGGCTTGAACTCTGGGCCTATGCACTGTCCCTCAGCTCTTCAGCTCAAAGCTAGCACTCTACCATTTGAGCCACAGTGCCACTTCTGATTTTCTGAGTGGTTTATTGGAGATAAGAGTCTCAGGCCTTTCCTGCTCTTGCTGGCTTTGAACCATGATCCTCAGATCTCAGCCTCCTAAGTAGCTAGGATTGCAGGCGTGAGCCACAGGTGCCAGGCAGGTTGTATATTCTTTAACTGAGTAGTTCCCTGATGGCCTCCTTGATGCTCTGCCACGTCATTTGTGCTAGAGATAGTATCAAACCACATGATGATGTTGTTTCTAGAAGTTATCTTTAAAAGCTCAGCTTTAATCAGCTCAGTTTGATTGTCTTTCCAAACCTGTAAAGATTTCATAAGCACCCACTCTGCTGTGTTGAATATCTAGAATGGAATTTCCTAATCTCCAACTGACATGATTACCTACTCTTCAGATTTCCCCTCTTCATCTATGTAGAACCCTTACTTTGTTCTGCTGCTCATCTTTCCCCCCAACTTTAGGCAATAATCTAAGCCAATTGTGATGACCCCTTATCATTGGGTTGGGACAGAACACCACCACAACTGTGAAGCACAGAGATATATAAGACTAGGCGTTAGGTTAAGTGATCTTTGGTTTACAGTATGATCTTAAGAAGTGATTCTGCTGGGTATCGGTGGCTCACGCCTGTAATCCTAGTTACTCAAGAGGCTGAGTAGCCGAAGATGGAGGTTCAAAGGTAGCCCAGGCAGAAAAGCCCCAGTAAGACATCTCCAATTAATCACTCAAAAACCAGAAATGGAGCTGTGACTCAAAGAGGTAGAGTGATAGCCTTGAGCAAAGGAGCTCAGAGACAGCAAGATCAGAACCTGAGATCAAGCCCCACAACCCAGGAAAAAAAGAAAAAAGAAGTGGTTCTTGCATTCATTGGATGGTTTTTTGTCTCCACAGGGTACCTTGAATTGTGGTAAAGTACATATTGTCCAAGATGAAAGGTAGACTAAGGAAAACACATTTAAAGTTCATGAACAAAAATATAGCCATAACTATTCTGAGTAATGTACTTAAATGGTTAAACTATATACCTTGAAACTGAACTATTTTATGAATTTCTGGTTACATTGAAATAAGAAATTTCTTCATTAATAAAGCCATTTTGACCTTGGGTTTCTTTTAATTGCATTTAAAATAGTCTAATTGTAGAATGTCAACAAATAACTGTGTTTTATTACATAAGTAATCAGAAACAAGATCATTGTTTTGTTGTTGTTTTATGCTTGTTTATATGAAAGCATGGTGTCTGTGATGCTCCGCTATTCTTTTTCTTCTACATGTTTTTCTATTCATGTTGATACCTTTAAGTACAGTGTACTCATTTTCACCTCCATGTAGTAGTTTTTGTTGAATAAACATGACACAAGGTGATCCCTTTCCGTCTGTTGGACATTGGGATGGTTTGCTGTTGCAAATGGTTCTGCTGGAAGGAACATTCTGGTCATATTGAGTTTTAAGAGTGTGAGCGATTTCTTGGGGTTTAAACTAGAGAGACATCTGTGGAGGTACAATATATGCATGTTTCCCATTTTGCTGGGTTTTGCTAAGTTGATCTCCAAAGTAGTTATGTCAATTTGCATTCCTTCTAGCATTGTGTTAGAGTTGCTATTTTCCCATATCCTTTCCAACAGTCAGAATTTATTTTCTGCTACTGTTGTGTGTGTGAAATGATCTCTCATTGTGATTTTAGTTGGTGCTGCCTTGTTTATAGCAAGTGAGCTTTTTAAGGTTTCTTCTTACATGAATTATGCATTTTTCTATCTGGCCGTATGAATTCTTCATTCTGAATAGTAATCCTTTGATTGTTATATATGATGTAAATACCTTCCCCAGTCTACTGCCTGGCTATTAGTTTTGTTTATGGTGTCCTTTATGCCACAGTTTTCTATTTTACTGTCTTTTTATTCAGCCTTTTTCTTTATAATTCTCCATGTGTGCTTAATCATAAAGCTGGGCATAGTGATTCATTTCTGTAATCCCAGATTCTTGGGAGGAAAAGGAGAAGGAGCATAAGTTTGAGGCCAGCCAGGGCTATAGAGTGAATTCAAGGTCAACCTAGACAACAGAGCAAAATTAAAATAAAAAATATTACTCCCTGTTTGCAGTCACAAATGTGTTTTCTTATAGTTTCTTTATATTTCCTATACTTTCTTCATATTTTAAATTAATCTTTAGATTATTTTATTATTTTTATTTTTTATTTTATTTTATTATTATTTTTAGAGCAGCTTTTTGTCATTGTTCATGGCAAAGTTGAGTAAACAAGTATATAGACTGTGCCTTGGATATTATTTCTAGAAAGTCAAAGCTATACCCCAAATCATCAATGTTTTCTCTTAGAAGTGTTTTGCCTTAGGTCTGTGACTTATTTTGAATTGATTTTTATTGTTTTAAAATATTATTATTATTGTAATATTTTTATTCAGATATGGTATTGGTCCAAAAAGGTTTCATTGTGGTAGTTCCATACAAGCATATAATGTACTTTACTGGGCCTTGCACATGTTAGGTAAATGTTCTATCACTGAGCTATAGCCTGAAGTACTTGAGTCTTTTTGAGAAGAGTATAAGACCATACCTGAATTCAAGGTTTTTCATGTAGATATCCGGGGATTCCTGCATTATTTGTTGAAAATAAAATATTTTCTTTTTTGGTTAAAGGTTGATTTTTTTTTCTCCCTTTTATCCATTCATTCATTCATTTGACTTTATGAGACAGGACTATTACTCAGTCTCCCAAAGGTTGAGATTATAGGCATATAATCCACCGTGCCTGACTCTAAGTGGGTTTATTTTTGGACACTATATTATGTTCTATTGACAGATTTGTCCCCTTTTCCCCAAACCACTTTCACACTTTTTGGTTTGGTTACTATAGTATATTTTACAGTATACCTTGTAGTATCAGTTCTAACACTGCTCTTTGTTACTACTGAGTTAATTCTTGTGGGCCTTTTTCTTCTTTGCATAAACATTAGCATCAGCTGTCAATATCCACAAAATTATCTGCTGCAATTTTGCTTAAGACTGTTGAATCTACAGATAAAATTGAGAAGATCTTGATACTATTGACTTATCTATGAACGTATAATGTCTATTAACTTATTTTTTCTTCTATATTTTTAATCAGGCTTTTATAGTTAATTTCATACAGATCTTGTATTTGTTTTGTTAGACTTTTCATCTTTAGGGTGCTAATATAAATGCCAACTTATTTTTAATTTCAAGTTCAACTTATTTTTTTACATAGGAAAGTAATAGACATTTGTATATTAATTTTGTATCTTGCAACTTTGTTGTAATCACTTATTCCTTCCAGGATTTTTTTTTTCTTTTCAATTTTTCAGTGCTTGGCTCAAATCCGGGACTTCATGCATTGTGGACAAGCCCTCTACCAATGAGCTCTCTGATTTTTTAAAAATTGATTCTTTGGGGTTTTCTACATAGCCAATTATATAAGCAGCAAATACCATTGAGTTTTATTCACGTGTTCTTTTTTTGCGGGGGTCCAGTCATTGGCTTGAACTCTGGGCCTGAGCGCTGTCGCTCAGCTCTTCAGCTCAAGGCTAGCGCTCTACCACTTGAGCCACAGCACCACTTCTGGCTTTTTTCTTTTTGTTTATGTGGTGCTGAGGAATCGAACCCAGGGCCTCATGCATGCAAGGCAAGCACTCTACCACTGAGCCACCTTCCTAGCCCTCACATGTTCTTTTCTTACCTAATGGTTTTACTTCGGACTTCTGGTATGAGGCTGAAAAATAATAATGAGAAGGAGAAGCCTTACTTTGCTCCTGATTTCAGCAGGAAAATGTCAGGTTTCTCACCCTTTCCTTTGATGTTAGCTATAGGATATTTTTGTAGATATTATATCAGCCCCTTTATCTCTACATAGTCCTTCTTTATTTCTGCTAACTTTTCTTGCTCTGAAGTCTGCTATGCCTGAAATTAATATAGCTATATCTTGTGTCTTTTGATTAGTGTTAGCATGGTATGTTTTTCTCCATCTGCTAATTTTAAAATCTATTTTTGTCACTTTATATGTAAGGTAGATTCTTATATTCTTATTATAGCATATGATTGTCTTATTTTATTTTTTAATTTTTAATTTTGTTTAATTGTTAAGATGTTGTCAGAGGGGTTACAGTTGCGTGAGTAAGGCAATGAGTACATTACTTGTCAATAATTGTTACCCCTTCCCTTCCTTGTTGTTGTCCCACTATCCCTTCCCTCCCCCACCTCCCCCACTCCTACCACCCTCCCTCACCCCCTGAAGTTGTAAAGTTCATTTCCAATATACTGTACTGTTGGTATCCTTGTTACAGTGGGTCATCCTGTGTCCTTGTTTCAGCCTTTTGTTATTCCCCTTCCCCTCCCCAGGTTAGACATATGTATACACAAGATGCAGGGTATCAAAATCGAGTACAGTGACAACAGGGGAAATGCCATAGGGAAAAGATCATACAAAGGAAACAACAACAACAACAAAAAATAAAATCACATGGTACATTTAAAACAATAACAATAAAGACAGACCTCTCGTGTCCATATCTTGGGGTTCATTTCATTTAGCATCATCTTATATGGTTATTTGTATATGGTTTTTTAGCTTTTCAGCTCATCTGACAAGATTATCCTATATGTATACTAATTATTGCAAATAAGGGAATCCATAGTACCTAAATTTCTTTGGGACTGGGTTACTTCACTTAATATGACTTTTTTCCAAGTCTTTCCATTTCCTAACAAATGAGACAGTGTCATTCTTTCTGATGGAGGCATAGAATTCCATTGTGTATATATACCACATTTTCTTGATCCATTCATCTACTGAGGGGCATCTGGGTGGGTTCCATATCTTAGCTATGATGAATAATGCTTCAATAAACATAGTTGTGCTGGTAGCTTTCATATGGTCTTGTTTGTGATCTTTTGGGTAAATGCCCAGAAGTGGGATCGTGGGTCATAGGGGAGCTCTATGTGGAGTCTTTTGAGGAACCTCCATACTGCTTTCCAGAGTGGCTGAACAAGTTGACACTCCCACCAACAATGCAGTAGGGTTCCCTTTTGGCCACATCCCCTCCAGCATCTGTTGTTATTAGATTTCTTGATTCTAGACATTCTAACTGGGGTGAAGTGAATCAATGTTGTTTTGATTTGCATTTTTTTATAGCCAGAGAATTTGAATATTTCTTCATGTGTCTACTGGCCATTCTTATTTCCTCCAAAGAAGTCTCTCTTTGAGTCTTTAGCCCTCTTATTAATGAGGTGGTTGTTGCTTTGAGGATTATTTTAATTGTCTTATTTTAGTATTATTTTTTCTTTGTTTTTGTTTTTTTGTGTGGTTTTTTGTTTGTTTCTTTCTTTCTTTTGTGCTGGTCCTGGGGCTGGAAATCAGGGCCTGGATGTTGTTCCTGAGCTTTCTTGCTCAAGGCTAGAGCTCTGCCAATTGAGCCACAGCTCTACTTCTGGCTTTTTTTGGTGGTTAATTGGAAATAAGAGTCTCATATACTTTCATGCCCAGACTGGCTTTGAACCACCATCTTTGGATCTCAGCCTCAGGAGTAGCTAGGATTACTGGCATGAGCAACTGGTACCTGGCTGTTCCTATTTTTTTTTGGTTTGTTTATCCACTTTGACAAGTTCTGTATTTTATTGGTATATTTAGGCCATCGACATTTAAGGTAATTATTAACATTGTGAACATGCAAGATTCTGATTTGTACTTTTTGCCTTTATTCTTTGCACCTGTTTTTATCTTCCATACTTTTCTGCCTTTTGTAGTTTCAACCAAACCTTGAATGTGACTCTGTTTTCTCCTTTTTTATTATTTCCTTATGTATGTATTTATGGTTTTGGGGATTATACTGAGGGTCTCATGCTTGCTACGTAGGTACTCCTTGAGCCATGTCTTCATCATTTGCAACTAATTCAAGTCCAGTTTCAAATGATATGATACCACCTCATGAATAATGTTAATATCACATAATAGCAAATGCTATTATAGTGTAATAGTGTAAATGCTTCCTTCCCCTCCCTTTATCTTTGCTCTCATTCATTTGTACTTTATATGTATTTATCTATACCTATATCTATCTAAAACTGAATACATTACTGTTATTATCTTGAACAACTAGTTTTAGATTAATTAATATTACTAAAATAAAAGTTGTTATGTTTTGTGGGTCATATGGCTTGAATTCAGGGTCTGGGCATGTCCCTGAGCTTTTCTTGCTCAAGGCTAACATTCTACCACTTTGAGCTCCACTTCCAGTTTTCAAGTAGTTAATCGGAGATCAAAGTCTCCTAGACTTTCCATCCTGGGCTAGCTTCAAACCACGATCCTCAGATTTCAGCCTCCTGAGTAGCTAGGATTATAGATGTGAATTACCAGTGCCTGCTGAATGACTTATTTTAGCAAGGCAGATCTACTGGCAACTACTATACCTGCTTATGAATATACTATGCCATACACAGTACCAAATCCTAGGTGTTTTTCTGTTTCTTCTATTCTAATACTATACATAGTTCACTCTACTGTCTTCTTGCATTGTTTCTGATGCAAGTTGGATTTTGTTTTTATTATTTTTGCCTTTATTAGTAAGGCATTTTTTTCCTGTGGCTTTCCTTAAGATCTTTATTTATTTTTGATTTTTCTGAAATTTGTGGTATGTCTAGATACAAAGTTTTGTTTACTTAGCTTTGCTTCATTTGGGGAATTTTTTAATCCATGTGTGTGTGTGTGTGTGTGTGTGTGTGTGTGTGTGTGTGTGTGTTCTCTAAGCTTTCTGAATCTGTATGTAATTTGGTATTTGATATTAATTTGGAAAGTCTCCTAATCACTGTTGCTTCAAATGCTGTGTCCCTTCTTCCTTTCCTGGTAATCCAATAATGTGTCTGTTCATTTTTTTTAAGTTTTACTTATTCTGCCCTCTCTCCTTTCCTTCCACCCTCATTTCCTCCCTCCCTCCTTTCTGTCATTTTTTCCTTCTTTCCTAGTTTTTGTTCTCTTGCTTTCAGTTTGGGAAATTAGTATTATCAAGCGCTAAGCAGAGAGATTGGTTCCTGTCTATGTCTAGTTTGTTAACAAAAAACCATCAAAGATACTCTGCATTGCTAGTACAATGCTTTTGATCAGTAACATTCCTCTCTGATTTTTTTTCTTACAAATTCCACTTTTCCTGCTACATTGTCTCATTGTTTTTGCATGCTGTCTGCTTTTACTTGTTAAAGTCCTTAGCATGATAATGATAAATATTTTTTAATTCCTGATCTGAAAAATCCAGCATTCCTGCAATATCTGACTCTGTACCAAGTAAAGGAATGTGGCAAGTAGGCCTTCCCTAACACATCCGTCAGGTGTGACGGAAGGAAGTGTGCTATAGATCTATGCCTAAGTCTTAGTCTTTTGGTGAGTCTGTGCCCCTGGATGGAGACTGTCAGCTAGTGTTTCTAAGTCTTTTTCTACTCTTAGGTAGGGGCTAGAGTTGTAGATTTCCCTTCCTTGATGTGCAGCTGTAGAGGGGGCTGAAATTGGGAATTTTCCCTTCCCCCAGGTAGGTCTGATTCTGAGAAAATTCCATCAGCTTAGGCTCTGGTACATTGTTTCTCCTGAAGATAGACCTTGTTAAGCAGAGAATTGCTCTGATAGGTTTCAAACTGATTCCTTTTCCTCTCTCTCTGCAGAGACAGGAAGGGACTTT
The DNA here is from genome assembly GCF_000151885.1 of Dipodomys ordii. Lineage (NCBI taxonomy): Eukaryota > Metazoa > Chordata > Mammalia > Rodentia > Heteromyidae > Dipodomys > Dipodomys ordii. Next base: position 5,695,054 of record NW_012267253.1, on the reverse strand, counting down.
TCTGTGACCCCAGTAGAACTCTTAGAGATAAGCTTGAAAGGTATGAGGCTCCCTCTGTGACTGTCTCAGGATTTTCTATAGGTCCTCCAGCAATTAGTCCTTAGAATTCAGGGGAGTTACTTTGGAAAGCAGTATGGAGGTTCCTCAAAAGACTACATGTAGAAATACCCTATGACCCAGCAATCCCACTTTTGGGCATTTACCCAAATGATCACAAACAAGACCATACGAAAGCTACCAACACAACTATGTTTATTGCAGCATTATTCACCATAGTTAAGAACCCACCCAGATGCCCCTGAGCTGAATGGATCAAGAAAATGTGGTATATATACACAATGGAATTCTATGCCTCCATCAGGAAGAATGATACCACCCCATTTGTTAGGAAATGGAAAGACTTGGGGAAAAAGTCATATTAAGTGAAGTAAGCCAGCCCAAAGAAACATAGGTCCCATGGTTTTGTTTATTTGCAATAACTAGTATATGTCTAGGACAAGCAGAAAAGGTCAAAAGCTACGTACATATGACCATATAAGATGATGCTAAACGAAATGAACCCCAAGATCGGGACACAAGAGGTTTTATCTTCATTGATGTTGGTTTTTTTTAATGTAGTTATAATGTACTATGTGATTTTTTTTGTTTCTTTTGTATGTTCTTCCCCCATGGTATAACCTGTTTTCACTGTATTTGATTCCAGTGCCCTGCATCTTGTATATACATTTTTCTAATTTGGGGAGGAGAAGGGAAATAACAAAATGCCAAAATAAGGATATAGGTTGACCCATTATAACAATGAGATGTACAAGACACTATGTTGAAAACAAACTTTACAACTTGGGAGCAGGGAGGGAGGAATTAGGGAGGTAGGAAGGGAAGGGATGGTAGAGGAGAAACAAAGGAGGGGGTAACAATGCTTGATAGGAACTGTACTCATTACCAACTCATATAACTGTAACCTCTCTGTACAGTATTTTTACAATAAAAAGATATATATTAAATTAAAAAAAAGAATTCGGTGGTGTTACTACCCTGGTACTAGCTCCCATAGAATCAGTTTCTGTTCAATACAATTAAGATTCTCTGTATTCAACTGTCTGTCTTTCCAAATATAGAGGCGGTAGTTGTCCTTTTGTCTGACAAATTTAGGAATTGCTGATTTTTGCAATTTGCTCCCCTTTCTACTTGTTGTCAAGGCAAAGTAGAGACTTCTAAATGCCTAATATGCTAGACTAGAAACCACTGAAGCTTTAGTTTTCATATTTAGTGTTTTAGTAAATCTGGAGTCTAACATTACACAATACTGATGTATTTTTTTTTTTTTATGTTTGTCAGTCATGGGGCTTGAACTCTGGGCCTGGGCACTGTTCCTGAGCTCTTCAGCTCAAGACGAGTGTTCTACCACTTGAGCCACAGTGCCACTTCTGGTTTTCTGGTGGTTTTTTTTGGAGATTAGAGTCTCACAAACTTTCCTGCCTGGGCTGGCTTTGAACCACAATTCTCAGATCTCAGCCTCCTGAGTAGCTAGGATTACAGGCATGAGCCACCGGTGCCCAGACGATTACTTAGTTTTATTTCCATTTGTTTTTATATGGTTAGCTAAGTGGCACACAACACCAATTATTAAACAGTTCATTCTTCATTTATTTTTCAGTACCACCTCTATCATTTATGAAGACCATTCTAACCTCACTTCTCAGCTTTTTATTCTAGTCCATTGTTCTTTTTATTATGTTACTATTTAATAGTAACATGTCTAGGTTTGTTGAGTTACAATATACATACCACAAAATCTGCCCATTGCCAGCACAGGACTTACTGTGAACTTAGAATTGTATGATCACTCTGTAGCATAGTTCTGGAATATTTCCAACACCCATAAAGCTCCCTCATGTCCTCTACAGTCAAACCCCACTCCTCTCACTCCTTAGTCCTTGACAACTGATCTGCTTTGTCTCTAAAAATAGCCTTTTCTATACAAATCGTATAAAAGGAATAAACTAACTCACAATCTTTTGTATCTATAAAAACCAATTTGAAAGCTAATCTACCTAAGGTCTAATTTGCTAAACTTACCAAGGTCACAGACATCAAAAACTTAAAGAAACAGCCTCCTTGAATGTTTGAAATACAACAATATTTTTGAGATTATATTCATAAGCAAATATCTATTCTGAATTACATTTTCTTGATGGCATTTAGACAAATATTTAATTTGCCATGTATATAATTGCTCATGTCTACATTTTCTCATTAGATATTTGCTCTTTTGTGTATTACTTATAAGACCATGGTAATGAAGACTGTGTTATTATCAAGTTGTTAGTTATATTCATGAAGAATAAGTCTTTTTGAAACTATAGTCTTGACAATATTCTATCCTTGACAACATTCATTATATTGAGTATATTCTTGTTAGCATTATATATAAAGAATAACTCAGTCAAGAACATTTCTTAAAACACATTTGTTGCTACCAAGTACATCTTATAAATTCTGTGAATCAGTCATTTGTGGAATTAATCCTTCTGTAAATTGACTTTTGGGAAATTGGCTTTTGGTAAACTGGTCATTCATTGAATTGGCCATTTGACAAACTAGTGTTTGATAAATGTAGCCAATAATATGCCTTGGTAGTTTATGGAGCAAATCTTTTCTCTTGTTTTTTTCAGATTTATCTTGATTTTTGACATACTTACACTTATGAAAGCATAGAATGAGGTTAAGTGTTATAAAAAAACATCCTCCAAGGACTTTGGAACTATATCAAATATAAAGTCTTAGCTGTCGGTTATTATTTGTATCTAGAAGTACTTATAACTGTGTATGTTGGTACAGTACCCAACAACCTTGCCAAATGCTCTAATTAGTTCTAAGAGTTTGATTTTTGGATTTTCTAGGTAGATAATTATGTTGTGTACAAATAATTCTTTTCCTCCTTATATGTACTTTGCCCCTAGTGTTATCACATTCTCTATGACCTGCACTATCATATGTAGGAGGAGCAACAATGGCATTCATGTTTTGTTCTTTCTTGGAGGAGGGAATGCAGGGGTCTCACTATGTGGTCCTGATTGGCTTGGAGTTTGCAATAGACCTGCAACTACTAGAATTGCCTGGCCGTGTCATCACCATCATTTTTCTTCTTTTCCTCCTCTCCTCTCTCCTCTCTTCTCTTCTGTGGTGCTAGGGATCCAACCCAAAGCCTTGTACATGCCAAGCAAATGTTCTATCGACAATGCTCATGTCTTGTTTATGACTTTTACAAGAATCCTGCTGAAACTTAAACATTAAAAGATTTTGTAGATTTTTAGATGATACTGTTCATCAAATCAAAAGAAATCTCTTCTACTTCTAGTTAGATAAGCATTTTTAGCAGTATTGTTTTTTAAATTGCTTTATTATTATTATAAAGGTGACATACAGAGAAGTTAGTTACGTAAGTCAGGTAAAGAGTACATTTCTTTTTTT
>NW_012267253.1:5603394-5688765 GCF_000151885.1 Dipodomys ordii | reverse complement strand
AAGTGGCACTGTGGCTCAAGTGGTAGAGCGCTAGCCTTGAGCTGAAGAGCTGAGGGACAGTGCCCAGGCCCAGAGTTCAGGCCCCACGACCGGACCCCCCAAAAAAATGATGCTAATGGAAATGAACTCCAAGATATGGAAACAAGGCGGTGTTTTTAATGTACTGTGTGAAGTTATTTCTTTTTTCATTTTCCCCCTTTGGTTTATCCTCTGTTGTTATGGTTTTTTATTTTGGTACCCTGTATATATGTTTATCTGATTTGGGGAAGGGAAGGGGAATAACAAAATGGTGAGACAAGGGACAAAGGGTGAACCAATGCAACAGCGATAAAGACACTATGTTGGAAATTACATCTTGGTGGGGGGGAATGTGGGGGGGGGAATGAGAGAACAATGAGAGAGGGGTCATGCTGTTCAACAAGAAATGTGCTCATTACCTTATTTATGTGACTGTAATCCCTCTGTATACCACCTTTACAATAAAATTAAAAAAAATTTAAGTGACCTCCAGGCTGTGTGTGTGTAAAGTACATATGAAACAAATAAATTTTACTCTTAGACTTGGGTCCCATCCCCAAGATATGTCATTGTGTATATGCAAATATCTCAAAATTTAAAAAAAAATCTGATATAAAATAGTTCTGAACCCAAGCCTTTCAGATAAAGAATATTCAACCTATGAGTTGTTTTTTTTTCCATTAGGCAATGTTGTACTTTCTTCCTTATTAATTTTCCTCCTTTATATTATAATTTGACTCATATACTTATTTGACTACTGTTTGTCTTATGTACTTTTCTCTCTCTCTGTGTGTGTGTGTGTGTGTGTGTGTGTGTACTGGTACTCGGGCTTGAACTCTGGGCCTAGGTACTGTCCTTTATCTTTTTTCTCAAGGCTGGCACTCTACCACTTGAGCCATGACTCCACTTGTGGCTTACTTGCTGGTTAATTGGAGATAAGAGTCGCATTGACTTTGCTGCATGGGTTTGCTTTGAACTGCAATCCTCAGATCTCAGCCTTCTGAGTAGCTAGGATTATAGGCGTGAGCCTCTGGCGCCTGGCTTCATGTATAACTTTGAGATCTCTTTGGTTTTAATATATCTATATTTTACTCTGACTTGTAGGCAGCATTTATCTGGTTTTAAAATAACCAATGTGATAATTCCATGCTCATTATAGTTGAATTTAGACCATTTTTGATTATATGTTGGGTTGTTTTTTCATGTCCCTTTTAGTTTCTTATTCTTTTGTTCTCCCTATTTTTTCCTTGGCTTCTTTTCTCTGCTCCTTTTCTAAATACTATTAGATTGACAACATTTTCTTATCTTCACTTCTTTTGTTTTTCCTGTTAATTTGGAAACTGCCTATTTTTTAAATTTTAGTGGTTACTCATAACTTTAAAATTTTTATTACGTGACCAGGTATGGAACCTCATGTCTGTAATCCCAGCTACAAGGGAGACTGGAGTAGGAGGATTCAGGCCTTGGGCTGCCCCAGTAAAAAAGAGAAGAATCGTATCTAAAAAACAAATTAGGGGCTGGGAAGGTGGCTCAGTGGTAGAGTGCTTGCTTGCCTTGCATGCATGAGGCCCTGGGTTCAATTCCTCAGCACCACATAAACAGAAAAAGCCAGAAGTGGCACTGTGGCTCAAGTGGTAGGGTGCTAGCCTTGAGCTGAAGAGCTGAGGCACAGCGCCCAGGCCCAGAGTTCAGGCCTCACGACCGACACAAATAAATAAATAAATAATCAAAAAAAAAACAAACTAAAAGCAAAAATATTATATATGTCATAGAACTCCATTTCCATGAAACGATTAATTATCTTGGGAGTGGATTATTTACTATAGAAGTGTCTTTATAATAAAAGCAAGTTCTTGTTTTCTCTCAGATGTGGATGTTAGGCCTAAAATAAAAAACATATGCAAACACATAGAGGATCATATATATGATATATATATATATATATATATATATATATATATATATATAATAACACAGACATATACACACATAAGCAAGCTCTCCTCTTGTGTGTTTTCTCACCATATGGTGCCTTCCACCATGCCATAAGACAGCAAGAAGACCCTCACCCGTTGCAGCCCCTCAACCATGAACTTCCAGAATAATGAACCAAACAAGCTTCTATTGTTTACTATTTACCTGGTCTATGAATTGTGTTATAGCAGCAGAAAACAGACTCTGACACCAGGGAAGAGCACTAGTGGATTAAGGATAGGGTAGTTTCTGAGAAATTCTATAAATTCTCTTACTGGCTAAAGCTGAACTGCACAGTCGCAGCTGCGTGGGGAGATCCTGACTATTATTCTTCCATGATCCTGTCTTCCTCAACTTCCCATTCTGTGGGTTGATTGGGAAGCTGCTTAAAGCCTGGGAAGGGTAAGAGAGGAGGAACACTTACTTGCCTTTCCTCGTAGTACACTGTAAGTTTGGAGTCTTTTGCTTTCTTCATTGTTCCTAACACAGCAGCCTATTTATATTTATTGCCATGTCTCCCACGTTACAGAGCTTCTTCCCGCCCCCGCCTCCCTCCCTCCCTCGGCGCCCCCCCCCCCCCCCCCCTCCCTGCGCCTGACCCCTGACCCCGCCCCGCCTCCCTCCCTCCCTGCGCCTGACCCCCCCCCCAGGCATCGCAGGAACATTAGAGTAATACTCTTCTCTGTTAACCTTTCCTTCCAGGATAGTTTATTTTCAAGAGGAAACATTTGATAAAGCTCCGAGTCATTTTAAATACATGATTTGCCATGTTAACACTTGTCACTTATCATATGCACTTCGGGCCGACCTCCCTGCCTTTCGGTTAACCTTCTGAGACGCTCTTAAAGCAAGCCATTTGCAGATGCCCTGTGAAAACTCTGCATTTAAATTGGTTTTCCTCCCTTCCCCAAATTTTTCCATAACTATAAATAAATTTAATTACCGTTCCAAGAACTGTAAGCAAATCTTCTATTACATTTTTAATCTTTTATCTCCTCCGTGTCCCTCCAACCAAATATACAGTTTATCTGGCAGCCACCCTGCATCTAGTGGCACTTGCCCCCTGCAGCTCCTTTCCTACCAATGAAAACCTGAGTCTGTTTTCCCTCTGGGGCTCCTTGAGGGGACAGTCCAACCCATACTCTAAAGCCTCATGTGCAGACATGAGTGTTTCTGTATAGGAATTAATGGCAAAGGGTATCTTCCCATATGCTTTGTGTGCTTCCTTCTCCCTCCCTCCACTGGCACACCCAAGCTGGTGTCCTTAGCACCAGAGGGGTGGAAATTTCCAAGCAGTATGAGGCTGAATCCTCTTCAGTAAAATGTATATGTGAAATATGCACAATCATCACTTTCCTAAAGGCTGTTTTTATTCAGAGCAGTTTTCAATGCATTTGTAGATGTGTTCTTGGCAAATCTTCATGATATAAGCACCTCATTGATACAGATGAGGAAATTAGCACACACACACACAAACACACACACACACACACACACCAACAGCTGTTTCTACTTCTAGAGTGATCTCTGTCTCCCATTCTCTATCATTTCTGGAAACTTCCCTTCTTCCGTAGTGACAGTGGTGGGCTCTAGAGCCGGTGCTGGAAGCCTTTCCAGAGCAGTTTGGGGTGAAGCAAACAAATCTCTTGCCCCACTTTTGTCATTGAAGCATGCTATGCTTGCTGGCCTCCTTCTCAGTATACCCAGAGGTCCTGGCTATGCCGCATCTCCTCAGACTGCCAGAGAACCAAGGGTGATGAGCCAGGTCTCCAGCCAGGTGCTTAGAGGGCCAGGTTGGGCCTGGGCCTGGGTGACTGTTCACTTAAGACTTTCTGAGCTCCTAGTTAGTAGCACTAGCTGCCTCTGGGCCTTTGAGTTCTAGAACTGGGAATAGATCTTAGATGGGAGCAGGGAAAGACTGGTACAAGAAAGAGCGATGAAGGGGAAGGGAAGGGGAACAACAGAATGGTGAGACAAAGGACAAGGAGAGAACCAATGCGACAGTGATATACACAAGACAAGATGTTGGAAGCGATCTGTACAACTTGGGGGTGAGTAGGGGGAAAGGGAAAGTAGGAGAAAATTGAGCAAAGGGGTAACAAGGATAACAAGAAATGTACTCATTACCTTACTTATATAACTGAAACTCCTCTGTACATCACCTTGACAATAAAAAAAATCTCAAAAAAGAAAGAAAGAAAGAAGGAAAGAGAGAGAGAAAGAAAGAAAGAAAGAGAAAGCAAGAGTGAGCAATGATGGCAGGGTCAGTGACCCATTCCAGACCCTCTGTTTACTCATGGCTGGCTGGCTGCAGGTTAAATTCATGTATATTTCCTAGAAAAAGCTGTTAAGTCTGCTGCTTGCTCATGGCTAACATTAATAATAGTTATATTGATAAAGACTATTATGTGCCAATCATTCTTTTAAATTAATATATATTTGTTAATGTGATAACTCACTTATTTTTCTAGCAACCCTATACAGGAGAAAATATTATATCTATATCTATCTATCTAATAAATGGTTAAAATGAGAAATTTGATGTTATGTATATTTTATCACAACTGAAAAACCGCAACATACTAGAAAGATTTTAAATGATCACACAAGGTCCAGAGGTAATGCACCGTGTGTGTCACTTCCTACGTGTCTCCATCTTTATTACCATGGCGTAGCTGGATGTACCACCATTGCTATGCTTCTATCATGTATCACCTAAGAAGATGTCTGGGTAACCTTTTCATTTTGTTACTATTATTGTTATTATTATTATTAGTCATGGTTGTAAGGTTATTGTTACTTTTACTCTTAGTCACAAGATGATTGCTATAGTTAGAGATATTATATCTAAATATGACTATGACAAATTACAGAGAGGGATGATGGTCTGTATTTTGTGCGCCACCCCCTGCCCTCCCCCCATTATTTGTTAAAATTTAATGTTGAAGGTGATGAGGAGGTGCGATCTTAGTGAGGTGATTAGGTCATGAGGGCGGAGCCTTCGCGAAGGGAATAAATGTACTTATAAAGAGAGATTGAGGAGCCTCTTTTTGCCCTTCGATCAAGTGAAAACCGTTGATGAGAACTAGATCCTGACCAGACACCAAATATGCTGGCATCTTGATGTTGGACTTCCCACCCTAGAACTCTAGTTCTAGCCTCTACAACTGTGAGCAATAGATTTCTATTGTTCATAAATATCTTAGTGCAAAAAGTACTTTGTTCCATAAACTAATAGAAGGGCTTGCTATAGGGGAGATGAAACACTTCTCAGAAAGTATACTCCCAGCATATCTGCCTACATTTCATTGACCATTTCATTTATTCCCTGCTCATGTCCATGGGTACCACAATGACTACCTTGGACCAATCAGGGTTTGTTCTTTGGGGCTGAGCCCAGAGCTAGCTTTCCTTGAGGTAGAGGGCCATGTGGAGCAGGGTGCACACCTGAACAAATTCATCTTTTTTTTTATGAAGATGGAGGGTGATAAAAAAGATGTTTAAAAGACAACCAGTCATAGCTGTTATGAATTTGTAAAAAAAAAAAAGTTCTTAATAAGGTCATTTGTAAGTCATGCTCACCATGATATGTCACATTTGCTAAAACACGTGTCATTAATACCTGTCAGGTTAAGCTGTTTAAAGTTTCTTTTTAAATATAATACAATGTAGTCTCTTCTGTAGTTCATTTGGCACAATTATAACCTTCTCATAATGGCTTAAAAAATCAAAAAGTAGCTGGGGCTACACTGCAATTTTGATAATACACCACTGAACTTTTTCAGTGACAGAGTTTAGGGAAAAGGAAGAAGGGAGGAAGCACATGGAAGGGCAGGTGAACTTGGGTTAAAACGTTCCCAGATGTAATCTCAATCTCTCTCCCTCCCTCCCTCTCCCTCTCTCCCTCTATCTTTCTCTCCCCCCCCCTCTCTCTCACACACATACATATACACACACTGGAACAGAGCAGGCCAGAACCTGAGAGCCTTGGCCGCAAAGCTGGAGATTGAGTTCTAATCTTGACTGGTCAAAATACGAGCAATCTGACCTTGGGCAAGTGACTAATACTTTGGTGCTTCCATTTCTTTGTAGAAGAAAGACACAAGCAAGGCGCACCAATAATCATACAAAGGTTCATGAGGAATTCAGCCCTGAACTCTTGCTTACTCCTTACCAACACAGTCTTCCACTGCTGGCCCCGCCCGCTGCCTCTCTGACCCGTGGGACATCCCTTCCTGCCTCTCTGTCCTCATCTACATCACTATCTGCACCTGAGCCATCTGCACTTGGACTTGTTGCCAACCACTCTATCCAGCTACTGGTCCCAACTCATCAGCATCCCAATTTATTTGCTGTAACTCTGAAAGAAGCCTTCCAGACACACACCTGCCCATGAATGCCTCTGTTGCGTACAGGGTGACAGGTTTGTTCACCTCTAGCTTTCTGGTTGCAGACATTCTTCCTTTCTTCTTACTACAGCTTCCCTGAAATTTCAAGATGTAATGTGCTCTTGCTCCCTCCTCTGTTTTCCTCAAATGCTGTCCCTTTTGTCCAGACAAATGCATCCTCCTTTTGGTGCAGTTTGGGTTCCTGGGTCTGGATTCTAATCTCAGCGCTGCCACTGATCTCCTAGGACCCCTTGGGCAAATAGCTTTAACCTTTGGAGCCCAGAGTTCCTTATTGGTCTGATGCCACTTGTAGAGTGATAGAATGAGAGCACACCCAACAAAATGGCCTATGAGAGTGGCTTGCTTCTAGTAAATTCTAAAAAAAAATGGTTATCAGCTCAAATGTGCCAATTCAAGCACTGTTTCCTCTAGGGAAATTTCCCATGGCCCTGGGCTGCAACCGTCTCTTCATTTCTACACAGTCCTTTTCTATCTGCTTCCACTGCCTGCCACTATGTTTTTACGTTTGTTTAGATGCTCTCTATTCTCATCTTTATAGATGCTAAGCTCATATGTGACGTGTTTAGTTTTAATCCTCTGTGCCTCGCCCAGGGTGTTTTGTAGGGCGGGCATTTTTATGAATGTGTCTGCATCCTAGGGCAGTTGGCAATCCACAAAAATCCTTCCTGGACTCTCACCCTTGTGCCCAGTCCTATGCCAGCCTCTCCAGGAGCTTCGTTAGAGATACCAGACTAGAGTAAAATCTTGCTTCGTACAACAACCCCGAGTTTCAGCAATTCCTAGCTTCTGGGCAGCCCCGTTGCATGCCCCAGGTTGCCTGAGTGACCCACCATCCTCCTGACTCAGTCTTACCCAAGACCAAAGGGAAACATTTACACACACACACACACACACACACACACACACACACACACACACACACACCAAAATTGATTGCCCCCCCCCACACTTCTGTGGTGAATAGAAAGTAGCATTCCAGTGCCATTGTATGTCCAAGATATCTCTCAAGTCAGTCTCCTTTTCAGACGGGGCGAACACTTATACACATGACAAGCCAAAGAAAGGTCTCTAGGAAGGAGGGAGGGCAACTGAATCTGGCCATGGTAAGCAGAGGTTAGAATGTTGACTGGGTTCCTGAAAATAGTCTTCATGTCCAGAACTTTTTTTTTTCTTTCCCTGAGCCTGTGGACAAGGATAGACTCAAAGCCTGGTTTACCTCGCTCCCCCTCCCCACCCCCACCCCAAGCCCACTCCATTTTTATATTGCTCTGAGGTTAATAGCCATGTCGTGTGGGGTCATAGAAGACATCTGGGTCTCAGATAATATGCTTACGGTGATTACCACACATAATTGACTGACCTTCCCTCATTCTTTCTCTGCTGCAGGCCGAGGCTGATAGGATGAAGCGCGCCACAAGAGTTTATTTTCCATCACACACCATTGTGCTGCTGAGCAAATATTTTAGCAAGCTTTGAATGAACCACCTTTGCAAGCTCTAGGTTTTCAGAGTTAAAATAGGAAGCCATGACCAACCTCATAATATTAGATTTAAAATCAGCTTTGAGCCATTCTTTGTGAAAGCGTAAACAAATGGCGGGCATTATAGAAAACCAGGCTTGGGACATGAACATGGCAGGATCTTTGTTCCTTCAACTTCATCCTTCTTCACTATGTTTTGGGGGTGAGGGCAATAATCTTTTTTTGTTTTTGTTTGTTCATTTTTGTTTTCTTTCCTTTCTTCCTTTCTTTTTTTAAATTTAATTTAATTTTTGTGTGTGTGTGCTGTACCAGGACTTGAACTTAGGGCCTGAGAGCTGTCCTTTAGCCTTTTTATTCAAGGCTGGTACTCTACCACTTGAGCCACAGCTCCACTTCCAGTTTTTTGGTGGTTAGTTGGAGATAGGAATCTCATGCCTTTTCCTGCCAGGCCTAGGAATTGTCAGACCTCAGCCTTTTGAGTAGCTAGAATTATTCTTGATCAAGAGACAAATGGAAAGAGAAAGGATGGGAAATACAGTTATAACCTCCAATGTACATATGTGAAAATGGAACTAGATAACTTGAGAGGATGGGGGAGATTGAGCGAGATGAGGAAGAATGATAGAAGGGTGATGTTGATCAAGACGCATGGCATTCAAAATTGATGCATTGAATCAAAACCCCTTTTAGAAGTATTTAAAGAGAATAACATAAATAAATGAAAAATTTTTGAAAGAGAAGAAACGTTTCTCTTTCAGTATTCAGTTGTTTATAGGGAGGGAAAACTTAGTCCTTGGGTGCCTAGGTTATATCCTAAACCGAGTAACTGGAGTCCAGCCTTTGGCAATCAGTTCATCCAATGATTTTGTGGACACTGGACATCAGGCCACCAGATTCCTGTCTCCCCATGTCCTCACAGAGCCTTTACAGGACCCCAAGCTTAGGGACATCTCCTGTGAGGCAACTGAGACTTTTAATTCCAGAGAGAATGGAAAAGTAGGATCCTGAAATGAAAGAAATTCCCCAAAGCAAACTTCAAAATGTTACATTAAGATTTTAAAACTTTTTAATAATGTTTTACCTTAGCTCTATTCCATCTATCTAGCAATTAATCCATCAGCCTTCACATAATACACACCTACAGGAAACACAATTACACGGCTCTGGGCTGGATTCCACTGTGAATTACTAATGTGTTAACACTGGGGAATTGCAAGCTCCCTTGACTTTGAGCATCCCCTCTCCCCACCCCACTCCTCGCAAGTCAGTCCTCAAAGGTCATGGGTTTCTGTCCACATTATAGAGAACCAACCAGGGTCTAACTCTCCATGGTATGACCTTGAACTGGTCTGACATGTCAATGTTTGCTCTCTACAACTAACATCCTCCACCCCAAACCTCAACAATGCTGCATCTCAGGAGGATTAACCTGAAGACAAGTGGCAGTAAGGAAGTTTCCTTCCATACTTTACCACATAAGAGCAGCTCCAGAGTCCTTTTAATCAGTGCAATAACCTAAATTGGGTTGGTTCTAGCCGACCTGGAATTGCCAGTTCACCAGCATCTCCTATAAATCATCAACATCTTCTGTTGGTGGGGGGAGGGAGCAAGGAAAAAAATAAATGGGATGGGGGGAGGTGCTGCTGCTTAACAGAAAAATTATACATATTCCAAACATATGGGTGATCTTTAGAAAATCTCAGCATCACTTCATAATTATATACTACAAGTTTTAATTAACTAAAGCTCTGCAAATCATAATGCCTTATTAAAATGCAATTAATCCTTTGATTAAAAAACAAAAAGCACAAGTATTTACAACAAAAACACAAGTAGAATAATTACAAATATCATGTACCCATTTCTTTTATTTGGGTGTCACTTATGATGTTGCCTGCTCCCTTCATTAATTCAAATACACACATTATCTCGCATCCACAGCAGCGTGAGTGACGGTGGCCACCAAACACACAGCACTATATCCTATTGATTTCGGCAAATCCTGAACAATGCCATTTGCATGCTTGTTTCTGTAATAATAAAGATATGCCATTCAGAATTAAAGCCCGGCCAGGCTAGTGGCAACTAATTGTGTTGTATGTAATGAGTGCAATTTCAATTTGATATCACCCTCAGCTTTTCTTGCCGTACTCGCTAAGTACTTTCAAGTCTTTGTGGGGAAATAATTGATTTTTTTGTGCTGTGGGCACAAGAAAATTATTATGATCTTTTGAATAATGCCAAAGAAAAGACCATGAATGATTTAAATTGGTATATGAAGAAGGCTTCGCCGTGGACTGTGGCTTGACTGACATCCTGCTAATGCAGTATCTAGATTAGCCGTTCTTAAGGAGGTAGCTAATATGAAACTGGTAAAACAGAAAAGGTTGCTTACCAGCATTGGGTGATGGAGGTGGGGCGGCGGTGGTGAGGATTGCTATTCCATCTTATTTGTTATCCAGGAAGGACCAACAATTTGGGGATTTAAGGCATGACACGATTACACAATTGCCTGGCCCTCACCACCGAGGGTATGTTTCGACTGATAAATTACACATTTGAAATGGGCAGATAGGAGGGGGCTGAACCCGGATTGTTAGCAGGCTGCAGTTCAGTTGGGCAGACCCACCTGCGGTGGGCAGATCCTTAGGTCTGGAAGATGAAAGTTAGTTAGCATCTTTTTCTGACATTCAACTCCAGGAAGAAATCCGGAATAAGGAAACTACTTTATTCCTTAATCTTCCCATTAGGAGCCACTGCTCAATCCTGCTGTGAGCATGACTTGGGTCTGGCGGAAGAGCTAATGTCCTTTCTATTTGGGGGTGGGGTGAGGGGACTGGGGATTGAACCCAAGGCCTTTTACTCATAAAGTCCCCCTTTAACTGGGGATGATAAAAAGGAAGGAAATCTAAACCCAGGGCAGGTTTCCTTTGTGCCCATGCAACTTTGCATCTGTAAACCCAGCTTGGACCACTGGTCCCCCTCCCCACAGTCAAGCCGTCAGGTCCCCGATGTGTCAGCCTGGACCTTAAGGATGGAGAAATAAACCGCTTCGAAGGCTGGATCACCAATTCAAAACACAATTCCACCTTAAAATGCATCCACCTTCCAAATCTCATTCTTCGGAGGAGGGAGTGTTGTTAATTTAGTTGGTCATAACTAAATAGTTTCTAATCTGGAGCAGGAGGCTGCTGGGAATATTGGACAGTTTAAAGGTTAATCACCATCGCCTGGTTACACAAGTGAGGCAGAACTAATTCCTCCAAAGGCAAATGGCTTGCAGTTTTATCAGCAGTGCAGATTAGAAGTGTTAATATACAGAACAGAATGGACGCTTAAGGGCCGGTTTTCCCCTTATCGGCAAACTTTGCAACAGAACTCAGTTTCTGCACAACCTCTGCACTTCTATAATAAGGCCCCTTATTTTGCCTCTCGAGCAGAACTATCAAACAATCCTGTCCAAACCACTGCCACCAAAATCAGGGTATTACAGACCACGGCTAATTGGAAGATCACTATAATGAAGGAAAAGATAAAATACTTTGGCTGTTGGCCTAAAATGTGGATCAACACAACATAGGAAGCTATCTTGCTATGTCACATTCGGAGAGATTTACATAAACAATAAACTCAATCCAACTCCCCCCACCTCCCCAATACATCTTTGTTTACAGTCAATGCAACCTAAAGCCAGACTAGAGGAGGCGGGAGAGGTTCTTTACATAGGCAATATGATTAGGCCAGCACTTTTGCAACTATGCAGGAGAGCAGGGCCTGTGTGTGTTTCCTTCTCCTGCAATCAGCAGGGAGAAAATGGTTTTTAATGTTCTCCACACTTTCTATATCATAGATATTTAAATATTTGGACCACTCAATATGCTAAAATGCTTGTACTAGACGCACAAATTGACTTCCATGATTCTGTGAGGGCTGCAGGTGCCTTTCCAGGGGAGAGGAAAATGGAGGGCATGGAAGGGGAAGGTTAAAAAGGCTCTGGAGGGCAGTTCCCAAGTGACTCAGCGGGTATTTCTCTGGAGACGAGGAGAAGGAGGGAATGTGCAGGTGTGAGAGGCTAGTGTTTCAAGAGGGCAAAATTAGAGACAACCCATCTAACTGGGCAAGGCTCAAATAATCGTTCAGTGAGAAATCTCCTGTTTCACCATGGCCTCACATCCCATATTCGAGGAAGAGGAATTTGGGGGTGATGCACTAAGGGCCAGCCCACCTAGATGATGCGTTCTGGGGCTGAATTTCTTTCTTTCCTGGATACACCAAGCAGCTGGGAAGAACTCAGCTCCCAAGTATTGGGCAACAATTTTCACTATTGACTGCTGGCTCTCCTCTGGCCCCACAAAAACTGGTTTTTCCTGGACCATGGGACAAGAACAAAGGCTGGGGTTCCTGTTTGGTAGCAGTAGGCTTTTATCATTCTCTTCTCCAATCTTCTGCTGTTGTATTGTGCAAGCTTCTACACGGAGAACTATCTTGTATCCAAATGGCCCATTACACCTGTATCAGTTAGGCATCTCATAATTTATGCCAACTGATTAATGTGTAAATATATGTCTATGGAATGCTGACATTGCTGTAGAAGGCATGCTACAGCAGTAACTAGCAAGCTTTATAGAGAAGGGTTAAGGCCAACACCTGACGTGTATGCTATGGAAGATAAATGGACACATAGCACTAGGGAAATTGTGACACAGAAGTGTGACTAAGGGTCCACTTCTTAGCCAAGGCAAGAAGTGTGGGGGAAGGCCAGGTCTATGTGGCCAGAGGATCCTGAGCTTTGAACTGGGCCTGATGTTCATTCATGCATTCAGTTGTTTACTCATTTAACCTTTTATGGCACTCCTATCATCACCTGAGTAATGCTTTAGATATTGGACATGCATAAATGGGTAGAACAAGGCCTTCAGCTGTCAACATGCAGAAAAGTGAGGAAGACTGACTCATTCACAACCAAATGACCCCCTACACAAAGCAGGTCCTTGGCACACACACCTTCCCATGGAAAGCTTTGGCTCACATGTGAGTCTGTGTGTGTGTATATATGTATATATATATACACTTGTAAGTATATATAAATTTGTGTGTGTGTGTGTGTGTGTGTGTGTGTGTGTGTGTGTGTGTGTGTGTATTTGTCTGTGTCCCAGTCCTGGGGCTTGAACTCAGAGTCTGGGTGCTGTTCCTGAACTTTTTTGTCCAAAGCTGACTGTAAGAACACAGAACAAGATGGAAAAGCAAATGCCTCAGCTGTTTTTTCCTATTTCTTTATGTTCTTTTATTTAGTATCATAAAAGACAACACTGTCTCTGTCCAGTTTGTGAGGATGATTTTCCCCCACTTTACATAAGACTGTGTGCACAGACTTAAGCTCCATGGCAAATACAATTGGTGTTCCCATTCCAGCCTTCCAAGGGTCTCCATCTACTCCTGTTTGGTTCCTAATTCATTCATCTCCCTCTCCATCTGCCTGATTCAATTCTTCTTAGATATATGGTTTTATTTTGCTCCTTTATATACCACTAATTACACATTTGCTAATAGCTGCTCTTGAATTGTGTAGCAGGAGATGGGTAGGGGCTAGAACTGAGGTAAGCAGGTTGGTGGATGGGGTGTTGAGATCAGCTAGTCTAGGTTCTTACATTTAGTCCTGTTACGTATTGGCTCACAACATGGGGAGGTGGGCGGGATCGGGGGAGAAAATAGCATTTTCCAGAGCCTAGTGTTATAACAATTCTTTTCCCATCATGGTACATGGGAGAGTTAGCATAGCGCCATCTCGAAGTTCCCTTGGGGGGTGCCACAAAATCTCAGCCACCATTATTGCTTATCAAGCTATATGGAATTTACACCTGGACAATGGTTCAAAGTCTTATATTTTTTAAATGAATGTTCATATCTTTAGATCACCCTTAAGTGTCCTTAAATCTGACACTTTCTCAGTAGCCAGGAAAGAGGGACTCTTCTTGCCTTTCAGTGCAGTTGCCCTCAGGCCAACTCCATTCTTTCCTGCCAGCCACATTCTACTTCTCTCTACCCCTGCAAGCTGTCCAGATCTCTATAGTCTGTCTACACGTGCGTGTCTTTCTCTATCACTCATTCACTTTGTAGCTCCATGTAGAGGGACTATTCCAAATTTGGGGGTTTCGATCATACTGTTATTTATTTTTATCTTTCCTCATGGAAAGCAAAAGGGTATCCTCCTGATTTAAAAAGAAAATTAAAAATCCAAATAGAAAAACTGATTTCTGGAAACCCAAACTTCTCACATTGATACACCAGAAACTGTGATTAAAATTGCCCAGAGACTCTTAGCTGCACCTGTCATTGATGCATTCAAGGGTTGATTTTGTACACTTTGAATCATATACTTGGCCTTTGAACAAAACCTTTAGATGCCATCATAATCCACAACCTTGGCTGGACAAAGGGGAAAGGCAGACCTACCTGCTGCTCAGTTGTCAGGAACTCATCATGTTAATCTGAATGATTATGAAAATAAGACTCCATGACCAAAATTCCCATCATTTTCAGAAACAGGAATTTGTGTCTTGTTCTCCCATTGGCCTGTCCTCTTCTCCTTCACTTCCAACTGTTCTGTCACCACAAAGGAGGGCTAAGAAGATGTGCTAACTAATCAAAGAAGAAAGGCAGAGAAATCCCAGGTGGAACCCACAACAAAGGGACCTAACCTCACTTGTCAGGATCTACTTCCTAGAGTCTTCACAACTCACATTTCAATGGCAGAGTGGAATCTGGGAAGCTTTGTGTCTGGGAGGTGCCAGTGAGGCTCAGTCCCCAGGGACCTGCAGAAAGCCCCGGTTGCTACTCTTCTGCTTATGCCACTATTCCTGTGCTTTCTCTCCTACCTCACCGCCTCAGTCAGCCAAGTCCCCTTATCTTTCTCTCCATGTTCAGTTCTTTCCCAGGGCCTTCTCCTAGCCTGTGTGGTTTGCATGACTATCTTAGGATTTTTATTCTGCCTCTTCCAGGAAGACTTCTCCAATTGTTCCATTCGATGTGGAACTTCACAAGACAACCTGTGGCTGCTTTGACTATGTTCTGAATGTCTCTCAGGTCCTCTGGAAGGCCTCACTTGTGACCACAACCCTCAGCACAGTCTAATTCCAGCATCCTCTGTGCGTGGGGGAAATGTAGAACTCCTCTCTGACGGAGGGAGTTTTGTCCACCTTCTGGAGGGCTATTAGCTCCTTTAAGACAGAACCTTCGACTTTTTCTTTCCTGGGTGCTGTCCTTCAGCTCTTCAGCTCAAGGCTAGCGCTCTACTACTTGAGCCACAGTACCACTTCTGGCTTTTTTCTTTTTGCTTATGTGGTGCTGAGGAATCGAACCCAGGGCCTCATGCATGCAAGGCAAGTGCTCTACCACTGAGATACCTTCCCAGCCCACCTTCAACTTTTTCATCTCTGTGTCTCTAGCATTTAGCACAGAGCCTGGTACATGGTAGGGTTCTAATTCAGGAAAAATTTAGGATTCAGACCAGGGTTAGAGAAAGAGTAAAAGGGATGGAAACTACAAAGTTGAAAGAAACTTCTGGAACTCTTTAGAAGGGCATAAGGGTTATTTCTAGTATTCATTTATTACAATGGTTCTTAGAATTTGGAGAGCTGGGGGGGTGGGTTCTAAAATTCTTTCAGGAAATTCTGAGGTCAAAATTGTGTTCATACTAATACTAAAATATTGTCTCACTCTGATTCTGCCAGGAATATGCAGACTCCACCCAAGGTACGATCTCATGAGGAACCTCTGGAAACAGCTGTCTTCTACAAAACCATACAGCCATGAGATTTGCAAAATGCAAAGCAATGCTACTCTTTTCCATGGTCCACCCTCGCTGTGAAAAGCATAGCCATTTTCATTAAAATATGCTACTTAAGCTAGCATGTGACATGCTTATTTGGTTGTTAGTTTTAATGTAAATTAGTAAATAAAGTTTAAACCTTTCTCAGTCTTAATTTCTAATGTAGTGAATATCAACAGATGTAGTACATGTAGCCAAAGTCTTTTGGGGTCCTTAATATCTCTGAAGAGTAAAAAGGATATCCTGACATTAGAAAGTTTATGAAGCTCTAAGTGCGAGTGTGAATATTATTCACTTGTCTGGTCAATAAATACCCTCTGGTCCTTTTCCCCCTCCCCATCCCAATTTCCTTCTCTCTTTTATTCCTGGAGCCTGTCTTCATAAATTTGGGGATTACTTGTAGCTGCAGATAATCCATAAAGTATAACTCCCAGAGGCCCTCAGTGCCAGCATGCTAATGAGAGCAGGCCAGCTGTGTGCCAAAGACAGCTTAGCCAGGGTCCCTGGCCATTCTCTCACCATGGCCATCAAGCCTTTTTCTTTTTCTTCTTTGTAAGCCCATGAGTCTGTCTTATCTTCTCAGAAATTCTTTGTACATAACTTGACCAAACCAACCATCAGCTCAAAGATGCTTTTTCTAAAGTAAAAGGTGGGGAAGATTTCTCAAGGCCTGTCCTTCAAGATTAGCCCAATGTTCACTCTCCCTTGGAGATGGCAGGGGGAGTGGGGAGAAGAAGGAAGAAAGAGATGCCTTTTTCAAAAGGTAGCTTCCAGGCTGAGGGTCCTGGTTCTGCAACCTTCCTCTCTCCCCTTCCCCCAACCCCAGTGTCCACTCAATGACTCACTCTCCAGAACCCAAGGTAGCATCTGACCTGGAGACTGTGTCAAGGCCAGTGCTAAAGCTCTCACTATACAAGAGCGTGGTGCTGTTGCTATGAGAAGCGGCCCAACTGGCTGGTCAGTATCAAATGAATCACAGCATTTCATGGACTGGAAGGTGAGGTCACAGAATGAGCTGAGGTTGTGTTGAAAGAAAAGGAAGCAGGAAGGACTTCATGGGGGAAATGCTACTCCCACCCACAAATAATCATAGGAATGAATGTTTATGATTAACACAAGCCTACAGATGCATTTTTTAAGGGAAACCTAAGGAAGTAAGTGCATTATTAATATTATTGCCCCTTTAGAGAAGCAGCAATCCCCCACATAGTGATGGGGTTAGATTCTAGTTCAAAAAGCCTTGCTTAGCAGAGAATAAATGATCTGGGAGGGGCCTGACTAGGCAATTGGCTGTCTTTGCTAATTACTACCAGAAAGAAGGGAAATGGAGCTACTCTTCTGAAAGGCACGTGAGACTGGGTTTCATGGGATGAAGGTAGCATTTATTCCCCATGCGGTGCATCTAGGGGACACACCAGGAAGCATGAGCAGACTGGACAAACATTCTCAACTTGTCTTTTGGCAGAGTATGGGGTGATGATCTGTTACATCCACTTCCCAGAAGACCTCGGTATTGAGTCTCCTCTATATGTTTGAGTCACACTATATGTTTATGTCTTGGAGCCAACCTCTAAAGCTGCCTGGAAGCCAGGTCCTGGTGGCTTATGAATATATGTAATCCTAGCTACTCAGGAGGGTGAGATCTGAGGTTTGTGGTTTGAAGCCAACTCAAAGAAGACAAATCTGACTCATCTGCACTTTACTCAAAAAACCAGAACTGGAGGCATGGCTTAAGTGGTAAAGCACCAGCAGTGAGTGAAACCACCACGTAAGAGTTCTGGCCCCTGAGTTCAAACTTCAGGACCAGTGCACATGCACACATGCACTCACCCATACACACACAGAGCTTTCTAGGGAGCAGTGGAACCCAAGAGCCCCACAGAGACAAGGTAGATGACAGTTTAAAGAAATGAGCCCAAGTTTCCTTCCATTTTCACAAGAAACAGCCCAGTCTGACCCCACCTGGCTATCTTGTTTCTCTCAAGGGGCAGGTAACATTTGTGACTGTCCCAGGTGCCTGCCCATTAGCATGCCTCCTCCCCTTGGTTCTCAGGGAAAGATAATGAGTTTATTAGTTTTAAAGATGCCTAACCCCTTTGCTCTTCCAGAGGATAGAAAAACCTGCCCATTCCCTAGCTAGGGCAGATCAGCAGAGGGCTGGGGACTTGGCAGTCCTGCCTTAGGAACTGGGTCTTCTTGTGATGCGGCTGGAACAGAGTGGGCATTGTTTTATTCAAGGAGACAGCAGCACTGGGTGGTCTCCACCAGAGTCTTTCTTAACAGCAAGTTTAGGGGAAGAGCTACTTTAGCACAGGTTGATGACAAATACTCTGTTCTCCACTGTGCATGCTCCTGAACCGCTTCGTGTCACCCAGATCCCTTTTGTCATGACATTCTAGAGCTCTCACTGCTTCTGAGATGATCAGGACAGCTAGCTGGGCAGTTCCAAACCCTGGATCCTGCTTCACCTAGAAGCCATCATGATTACATAGCTGAATTGGCTCCTTCTTTTATTGGCTGTTAAAAGGCTTAGCGCTCATTAATGACTCCCTAAAGCAAAGACAATCCAATTTTGTCCAACCCCTTTCCTCTTTTTTCCTTCTTCTTTTAAAAAATTGTGTTATAAAGGGGGCAATGAGAATTATATATACTAGCACATGTAAACCTTTGGATATAATGTCTGGACTTCAAAGTACTATAGAATATATTTTAAAGTAATAATACATGATATTTGAACAGTATAGATGATAAGCTGGAAGAACCCAGAGTTGGGTTGAGTTACAAATGAGTCAAAATGGATTCATCAAGTTGATGTCAGAAAACTTCCTATCAAGGGCCTGAGTACTTCTGTTCTCTTAACTCCTTTGTTCACCAAAACTTTGCACAGCAATGTGGGTACAGAGAGGAAACTGTCACACAAAATATGAAAAGAATTGTATAATCTAGGATGTATGGAGGCAGGGGAAGTACTTTTATTGATGTATGAGTTTAGGATTTGTCCTCCAAGGAACCAGTGATGGCACTGTACAGCCGTGACAGGTTTCAAGGAAATGCATCAATCAGGACAGATTGCATATAAACATCCCTCATTTTCAGTAGTTTAAAACAACAGTTTATTGTTTCACCTCAAGATTCTCTGTCCCCTGAACCTTGGCCCATTTTTGTCGCAGGCTAGGCTACAGGGAGAGATATCTTGCATTTATTTGCTTTAAAGATGCTCTTCCAGGGGGTGGACAAAACCACTTAGACCTTGATCAGGGGGTTTCAATTTGGGGAATCTATACAGAAGATTCCCCATTGCTGTTGTTGCTAAGGGGGAAAGCACTTGGTAAACGTGTTGCTGGCTTTTAAAGCTTCTGCCCCAAATGGACACACAGGGCACTGGCCCAAACCCTGATGTCTGTGGACACGGATGTGTGGTCATCCCCAGGACTGGGCCACAAATACTTGTGAACAAAATAGAACCTATACTAGGTGTGTGTGTGTGTGGAGGGGAGCTTTAGGGTCCTTTCTAAGATTATGATCACTCAGCTTTACACTGTGATGTGTCCCCACCCCCACCCCAGGACAAGTCTTTATTGTATATTGTTACTCTTATTTCTCTAAATTATGACATTTCAAAATTTGTCTGGAAGTCTATTTGTCTCTCATCTCTAACTGGGGATGCCTCCATTAACTAAGAACTGCTTTCCCCCGCCAAGTCTGAGAAATGAATATAATATTACTGTTCTTTGAGTTATTCAGGCATCTTAGTTGAGGTGAGCCGTGTGGTTTTCCAGTTTGCCTAGTTTTATAATTTTGTAGCCTGCTGTGATTTCTGGCCTATTGATTAATGGGTCTCTCTCTCCCTCCACCACCAGCGACCTTAATCTTTTCTTAATTGCTTTAATGGCTGTTCGGCTTCCCTCTCTGCCTTCCCCCACAATGTTGTTGTTGCAAAGCTTTTGTGTCTTAACTTCATTCTCCAACTGAGGACTTTGCAGGCCAATGAAAGGTAAATTCTCTCTTTGTTTACCCTCTTTCCCTCATTTTTCTCTTTTGCTTTATTTCTCCTTCAGTTGTTTTCACATTTCATAGCCAGTATGGGGGCCTTGCCTGAGGTAAATGAGCAAAAACAGAAACAAAAAATAAATTAAAATATAATAAAGGGAGGTCAATGCCAAAGTCCCTCCCCCAAGGAACCTCTGTGTTCCTACTCCATCTGCCTCCAGTCTGGGTTACCGCACCTCCTTCCCTCTAACCTTTCCTTCCTCCCTTCCTGCCGCCCCCACCCCCCCTTTCATGTCCTCAAGGCCAAGCAAGCAGCCATTTCCCCATGCTCAGGGCATCAAGGTCTTTCTAGAAAGCCAGACTGACAAGGGCTGACTTTCACCTATCCTAGTTTGGGGTGCTCTCCCTTCTCAGGAACATAATTCTAGAAGCTTCTTCAAATATATGTCATTTACTTATCCATAGATTTATTCATCAATGCCTATTGAATACTTATGTGCCTGACTCTGTATTAGGTATCATGGGAAAGAATAAACCAGGCCTAGGTCTTGGGGTTGAATCATTCACTGAGTACAGAGCACCTGTCTAGCAATGCACTAGGAATCTCTGAACACTCTGGGTACAAATCCTGAAGGAGTTCTGAGGTGAGAGCCAGTCATAGGCTGGGGGTTTGGGCATACTTCCTGAAGGGAGTAGGCTTTTATAGCAGGCATTAAAGGATAGTTAAGACAGATAATGCAAACAAAAGAGCAGCTATTTCTGGAAGTGAGAGGAACATGGGAGTTGGCAGGAGAACCCTAATTCCTAAGTGACTGAGCTTTGATTTGATGTCCTAGAAGACTAGATGTGGGGAGGAAAGAACTCTGTCTACCACACCAAAGATCTTGCCAGGATCTCCTTTTCTTTTCTATTCTTTCTTTCCTTTTCTGTTTTATTGGGAGGGGAGCACTTTGGGGTGTGTGTGTGTGTGTGTGCGCCAGTCATGGAGCTTGAACTCAGGGCATGGACATGATCCTTGAGCTTTTGTGCTCAAGGGTAGCACCCTACCATTTGAGCCACAGCTCCACTTTCAGCTTTTTGGTGGTTAATTGGAGATAACTATCTCATGGATTTTTCTGCCTGGGATGACTTTAAACCTAGATTCTCAGATGTTAGCTTCCTGAGTAGCTAGGATTACAAGTGTGAGCTGCTAGCACCCAGTTTTGGAGCTCCTTTTCAATTTCATGCCCCACTATTCATAGAGGAGAAGGATGATAGAAATGGTTAGTAGGTGCCATTTTTGAGAGGGAGAAAAAGGCAAGAACATTCTCATCCAATAAGGACTCAGAGAACAAAATTTTTGGAAGTTGCTTGAGTTGCCCTCTGTTATGGTTTGGATCTCACATGCCTCTCAAAGCCCATAGCCCATAGCTTGAAAGCTTGGTAATCAGCCTGTAACAGTGTCAGGAGGCAGCAGAATCTTTAGGATGTAGGGTCTACTGGATGGAAACCATGTCATTGGGAAGGATGCCCTTGAGAGGATATTGGCCAGGGCCCCTTGCTCTCTTTCTCTCTCTCTCTGCTTTCAGCTGCCATCAAGTGAGCCACTTGCCTCCATTACATATTCACTGCCATGATGTTAGGGCTGGCATAGCCTCAAAAAAAAAGTCCTAATCATTGTAAGAGTTCATTAAGATGAACCATCACATCAATGGTTACACTTGAGACTGGATTGAGAGGTGCCTCATGGTACTAACGTGACATATACTCCTGGGTATGCCTGCGTGTTCAGCAGCAGGGGGTGAGGGTGGGGTGTCCAAAGAGGACAAACCCCTAAGGAAGACTCACCCTAAATGTGGGTAGCACTACCAGAAGGCTGAGGTCACAGACCGGATAAGATGAAAACAAAAAGAGTCATGGTTATTCTTTCTCTATCTACTTCCTGGCCACCATGATGTGAACCTCTCTGTTTTATAACACCTTCTCTGTGGGATGGATTAAAATCTCATTCTCCTTTAAAAAAATAATGAGACCAACTCATTCTCCTTTAAAATCTCATTCTCCTTTAAAAAAAATAATGAGACCAACTTCCTGAGAGTGCAGACAATTGACTCTGTGAAATCATTGATTCAAAATAGACCTTTCTTCCTTTTGCATGGTTTATCTCAGGTATTTTATCACAGTGAAGGAAAGCTAACACACACTCATACCCCAATGTCTAAAAGATTCTTATGGTGCCCAGCTCCTCCACACAATACCAGGCCATCTATTGTCTGGCCTGGTAAGATACCATGGCTCATGAAAGCAGCTGATCCTATCCCATCCTATTCTGAGTTGCTTTCTCATGGACCGCATGGATGTCTCTGAGCCTGGAAGCCAGCCTAAATTCTCTCATACATGGAATGAACAGGGTCTAGGAGCTTAATGGAGAGGGACTAAGCCTAATTATTCATACCATTGTGCCTGAAGGGTATAGTAGGTCCAAAGGACTTGACTCTACTTTTGTTTATAAAGAACTATGGGCACAAAGAGAAGGCCCATTTATTGAATATTTGTGTCCGTAAATTAAGGGGGACACAGAATGAGTTCTGACATTGAGTTCGATCCAACTACCTCTTACCAATTGGGTCTCCTTCAGTGAGTTCTTTAGCCTCTCTTTCCTTTTCCTAACATGTCTTAGTTTAATGATGAAACATTTCAGAAAAATATGTAGCAGTTACTATACATATATATAGTCATATACCTAAATGTATACATATGTATTATATATGTAAATGTATGTATGTATATAAGTTCTCAAATATTTTCTAGCATTAAAGACAAATGTTATACTGTTACCTCACACTGCCCTTTTTTAAAGAAGAAACTAAATATTAATACCTAACCTCTCATTTTCCTCCTTTCTCTCCAAAGGTGACTAGAAACTGATGTTTGTTATTCCAGTACATTCTTGAGAAAGTTTACTGTGTATGTATTCATAAATAATACATGATGATTTTATGGGCTTAAATTTGCACGTGAAAGCTGGGCACAGGGGCTCACACCTATACTCCTAGCTACTCAAGAGGCTAAGATCTAAAAATCATGGTTGGAAATCAGCCCAAGCAGCAAAGTCTATGAAATCCTTACTCCAATTAACTGGGGGGGGGATGCTCTACTTTGTCATTTCCAAATATGAATTCTTTTTTCTAGGAAGGGGCAGTACTGGGGCTTGAACTCAAGGCCTTGTATTTTTGCTTTTTTAAAATTTTTCATTCAAGGGAGAAAGAGGAAAAGAAGGACAGAGATGGAAGCCATTGCAGATCTTTTCTGAAGCTCCATGTGGAAGAAAGGAAAGGCAGAGCCCAAGCTGTTGTAATTCCCTGCTGCTCACAGCTATAGTTGCCAAATCCAGCAAATAATTATATACAACACCTAGCTAAATTTTAATTTCTGATAAACAGTGAATAATAATAATCATTATGCCCTGTCTAATTTATGGACATATTTATACTCAAAACAAAATCACTCCTATTTGATGTGAAATTCAAGTTTGCCTAGGTTACTGAATTCAGTCTGGCAACCCCTTCACAGAGCATTTTGAGCCCAGCACAGAGACAGACTAGACAGTCTCAAGAGAGAAGTACAGAGCAGCATTTCCCTTCCTTGCCTTGTGTTTGGGACCTTAATGACAACACATCTTGTGTAGCCAAAGCCTTTCAATAGGCAACCTCTCAGCCCCCTAAGGTGCCAAGCCAAGCGTGGCCAGAGAAAGGAGACTAGGAAGTTGGTGGAGGGTAGCCTTCTAGCTGCCCACCATGGTCTGGACAGCTCATGGTCACAGTGGGAGGGTGAGACAGTCTGTCTTTGGAACACTCAACCTCTCATTTCTCCCTTTTCCTCCTTCTTTCAATAATCCTCTCCACAGGTTCTGAGTCTCCAACTTGATCGACCTATCAGAGCATTTGATAAAGTGGACCACATGGAGGTGGAAATGACTCCCATGGCCTTCCCTCCAGGAGAGCTTGTAGAGGAAAGGAAGCACAGAGGAGGGATATGCCGAAAGCATGCTGCTCTGATGGAGGTGTTCCAGGCCTGGTGGCAAGAGATGGAGAGGTATTTAGGAACAGAAAGGCACTTTTGGTATAACCCCTAAACATACCCACTATGTCACCTTCTCATCCGCTGGCCCTATAAAGCCTTGCTTTAAGGAATCAATAATCAAATGCAAAGATACAGCATTACCTTCAATGAAATTACCCAGCTTGCCTCAAATATGTATGGAGTTCTCTTGCTTTAAGTTGCCTCTTCCTGTCCTGGGACAAAGGGTTAAAGGAGCAGGAAAAAAAAAATCCTCCATTATACAGACATGGCCAGCACTGAAGAGCTCTGGGAGTTTTAGTCCTTCTATCTCCACTCTTTCTCCATTCTACCCTTGAATGGCTTCCCACTGAGAGCAGACCGTTCTAAGCAAGGCTCAGAGGCCAGCTCACAGAGAAAAGGGCTCCAAACCAGGCTCTTGACATGCACATACCTGTCCTTGGCTCATTATTGCTCCATCCTAGAAAGAGTACCAGGCTTACCACCCCACCCTCCCACATCTAAACAGCCTCTGATGTGCTGTTGCTATGACAACCAGAGGCATTTGCTGTTGTCTCACACCTATAATATAAATCCCCTGCCCTCACCCCTACCCCCACAGTATTTTACCCCCTAGTCTAAGATTCTTGTCAAGACCCTCTTCTGGTCACATAGAGTACACGAATGTTCTACCTAAGAATTTTACTTCCATGTTTATTTAAAGACAAAAGCAAGGTCCTTCTCTTTGAATGTGGATTTTAAAAAAATGATGAGAAGTTTAAAAATGGAACAAACAGTATGGGCAATTATATTTTTAAAAGAATAAGAAAAACCTTTGGTAGTCCAAGCTATGATAAAGAGCCTCAGAGACAAGAGGGGAGAACTTGGCCCTGAGGCCTGAGTGTGGAGATGTGATTATTCCCTCAAGTAGGAGTTAATGGGGAGGCAGGTCTCCAAATATTTCATACACCGATTACAGTCAATTATTGGATTATACAAGAGGCCAGCATGCTGGCTCCCCTCTGGCCATCTCTACATCACAAATACACAAATGGCAAGAAGTAAGAGATCCAGGAGAGAGGCCTGGCTGAGAGAAATGAGAAATTGAAACCAAGGAGAAGATGGGCTCATCCCCTCCCTCTACTCAGCCTCTGGTCTATCTCTGCTTCTGCTCAGAACATCCAACTGGGGTCCACTCTATGTCTCACCCGCATGGCTCCTGACTTGCTTATAGCTCCCTGTCAATGCCAGTCCAGTATTTCTACTCTAAAATGTCATCTGTTGGTACTCCCATTCTACCAACTTGAACATAATTTTCCACTCAGATAAGAGGCTGGAGAAGTAGGAATTATGAAAGCCTGTCATCTGCTTCCTTAGATCCTTACAAAAATAATAATATTTTGTTGATTTAGAAAGAGAGAGACTTTCTTGGGACAAGATCTTAGAGGCTGCCCCAAGGCCTATGAAAAATAGTCGGTAGCCTTTGGATTCAAGATTCTAGATGATTGGGACCTAGTCCTGTATGTGAACTCTGTAGATGGTTTCTCTGTGCCCACCAGGAGGTCCCACCCAAAGGGGCAAGAGCTGTAGGGTTCAGCAGTCCACACTGAACCTAGCCTGCCATCTCCCCTCTATTCCTCCATCTCATCCCCTTTTCCATGTTCACTTCATGGCCAAGGGGCATAGAAACCTCTCAGTGGCTGTACTCACAGGAGAAAATCCCCATGGCCCTCCTTTTAGGTGTCTCCTGATTGAAATAATAATAATATTTTCAGTCATAGATTCTAACACACATCTACTATAATTCATTGGATGCCCCCTTTGGAGATGGTATGGAGTCAACTGGTGATTAAGTTCCCAGTGGGTACTCTGTTTTAGCCTGAGCCTGGTAGTTAGAGATTTTGTGACAGGTCTCACAGGGCAAGCTGATTTCCCCTGGACTGCCTGGCCCTGGGTTACCAAGTTCCCACCAGGGAACTCAAATGAATGTCTACAGAAGTGAATTGGGCTTTAGCTTATGAAGCAAATTGCATTTCCCTTTGCAGAGGGAAGTACAGCTTTCAAAGAATAACTCAACTTGAATGGCACAGCTGCATATTCCAGCCTCCCCACCCAACAATGACTGGAGAAGGACATCCTCATGGACAT
Source organism: Dipodomys ordii (assembly GCF_000151885.1). Taxonomy (NCBI): domain Eukaryota; kingdom Metazoa; phylum Chordata; class Mammalia; order Rodentia; family Heteromyidae; genus Dipodomys; species Dipodomys ordii. The sequence continues at coordinate 5,662,880 of NW_012267253.1, read as the reverse complement.
GCTCACTTTGAACCAATTCCAATTGACTGGATAAAATCTGTCATCCTATCGATGCACACGACTAGAACTTCTTGTAGTTCCTACAGCCTCCATTCCTGGCTAGTGAGCTATGAGAGATTACCAACTCCACATGAAGCAAGAAGAAATGGAGCCCCTGTAAAGGCAAAGATATATCAACGCCTTAGCCTAAGAATTTCCTAACTTCCAGCTGCCAAATTTGGATATTAAGTAATGTGAGTGACCCCTTTGTCTCTCCCTCCCTCATCCACTTTAAATAGAATACAACAATTTTGAGACTGCTTTTATTGTGCTTAGCAACTCCATTTCCTCTAGCTCTATGTTTCTGGACACACAATTTAATCTTGTTATATTATTCACAAGGTCTTCTGTGAGCTACCACCACTTTGTGTCTACCATTCTTCCTCCATCCATAAAAGTTCCGGCTACTCATCATCCTACTTTTTCTACATGTGAAAAGATAATTTTTTCCTCCAAAATAACTCTGAATCAGCAGACATATAAATAATTGCATCATAGTAAGATTAAATTGGTTAGGTTAGAGGAGCAGAAGAAGGTGTCACAAGTTACTACTTGGGAGAATGCCCAGTAGGTAAACACCAAATTAAAGATAATCATTTCCTCTCTCCATTCTTTCTGACAGCCCTTTCCCTCTCAAGGCCCCAGGAGATCCCACCCAAGTCAGAGGCAATGGCTCTGCTTCCCACCTGACCCTCCCCCACCTTCATTCCCAGCAGTCTGAGGGACGTCCGGTGAAAGGAACTTATCCCAGGGTTCTCAGGTAAACTGGGGGATTAGGCAGTATCTCCTTCCAGTCCCCCAATTAAAAACAGGCTTATGGGGGAAACCAAGTCAGGTTGTAATTAAGTCTTGGACAGGAACTTCAGGAAATTGAGCGTGATACATTTTTACCCATCAAAACAGTTTGGCCCAATAGTGAGAGGAAATGTCTCAAATAGCCACAAAGCAGGCACATCCCAGAGTGATCAGCCAAGGTTAGGCACAGACACAGTAGATCCTGAAGTATTTTGACACCAGAGTAGAGCTATAAGAGTGGAGACGAAAACAGCAATTTCAAATGAGAATTAAATTGCTGCAGGTGTAGGATTATTTTCCATTTGGGAGAAAATGCCCCTGCCATTTGTATTTTGTAAATTAAAAAGTAGGTGACAATTCAGCTTTGGGAAACCAGTTTTCTACCCTGTTCTCGGTATTTATGAGGATTCCGGTGACCTGACAGTAAGTAATGAGTACCTAGTGATTTAGCAAATAACAATACAGGAGGCCCAGTTAAATCTGAATTTCAGATACACAACAAATAATTTTTAGTATAATCCTGTATTATACTGAAGAAAATGATTTGCTCTTTATGTGAAATTCAAATTTAACTGAGTCCCTTATGCTCTTATCTGACAACCTTCCCTTGATGAATGGATACATGAGCAAGAACATCTTCAAGAAACCCACTCGCTCCAGAGCTCATTCCCTCAGAAACCTGCTCTGTGCCACTGCCATGTTTGGTAGCTAATGTCTGACCTCAGGCAACATGTGGTCCCATGGGGAGGCAGGGGAGGAAGTGACCATCTAAGTAAGAGTTGGTTCATGCCATGACCTGGAATGTCCAGGTCCAGAGCAAGAAATGGCATTTCGTGTGAGTAAGGAGGCGAAGGTCACCCACCATCGATTTGAAGATGGCTCCTCCCCCCTGCCCCCCATCCCAGCCCCAGGTGTCTGAGGAAGAACAGGAGGTGTTGGGAAACCCTTCCAGTCATTTTCTGTCCTGGTACCTCCCTCTTTTTCACCTCCCTCTCCATCAAGAACCCAATCTGGCAGTAGACAGTTATTGAGGACCTCTCATATACCACTTGGGTATCAGGCACAATATGGGGAGACAAAGATCATCATGATGTAGCCTCTGTCCTTGAAGTTGACCATCTGGCAAGGGAAGGCAGGAAGTGTTCATAGTCATGGTGACTTTAAGGGTTGCCCTAGCTGGAGAAGGGATAATGCCAAGAGGCAACATTGGAGGGCTATCAGGCAGCATTGGAAAGCCTGCGGGCACCATAGCACATTATTGTGTTTTGAAGCTTAAACAAAATAATCCTTGTGTTGAGTGAACCTGATCAAGTCACTGAACCTCTTCCAGTCTCATTTTCTTCACTGGAATAGAAGTGACATTAATAATAGTGCTTACATCACTGACTTGTTCTAAGAAGCTAACAGAACAGCCAGCACGTGGTAAACCATAAAGTGTCATGTAAATGTGAATTATTATTCATTATAAAATGATTATTGTTTGGCAGTTCTGCAAAAAGTCATACATAGAATTACCATATGATCAAGTCATTTCACTCCTGGATATATATACCCCAAAGAATTGAAAGCAGATTTTCAATAGATACTCTTGTACCAATGTTCATAACAGTTGTATTCATTATGGCCAAACTGTAGAAACAACTCAAATGTCTAATACAGGACAATAGATAAATGTATGGGATATCTAAGCCTATAAATAGACATAGATGTAGATAGCATGGAATGTTATTTGCCCTTAAGCAGGAATGAAAATCTGACACACGCCACAAAATGAATTGAAGACTTTAAGGGAAGTGAAATACCCCAGATGAAAAGGACAAATGATTTAAGATTCCACTCAAATGAGATACCTAGATTAGACAAATTCCTAGAGACAGAGAATGCTTGTCCATTCCAGTGGTTACTTGGACTTGGGGATAGTTTTTAATGGTATAAGGTTCTGTGTGGGCTGATGACAGTTCTGGATATGGGTAATGATGATAGTAGCATTGTGAATATAATTAATGCCACTGAACTGTACACTTAAAATGATTTAAATGATAAATTCTGTTATGCAAGATTATTATAATTTTAAAAATAACTATCTACAGAATGCTGGAAGATCAAAGAGGAGATACTACTTGAGCAGGATTTAACTAGGGAACACAGAGTAAGTTGTTCTAGGCAGGGCAAGCAAGTACAGAAGGCATGGGGCTCCAGGTGACAAACAGCTCTATAGACATTCAAAGGCTAGAGCTTGAAGTATTTGAGTGTCAGCAGGATGGAGCTGTTCTTCAGGCCAGGCCATAGGTGCTGACTATGCACAGAGCTTTGTAGGACAAAGGCTAGGTGGGAAATGGGTAGAGGAGTCATGGAGTGCCACCCCAGAAGCTACAGGTTGAGAGGGAAACAAATCCAGCTGAATAAGCCAGAGAAACAGTTCACAAATGGACAGAGAGAAGGAGCCAGATGCTTATAGAGAGGATGTTTAGGCCACTGTGACTAGAAATGGAGGGAGGAGAAAATATAAAGAAAACATCTCTTCAGCCCTGGCAAAGCCACACAGGAAGGTTGATGAAGCAGAGGAACCCAGAAATGTTGAGCTGAATCCAATCTAAGATGGTGGCTCCCCAATCACAAGGGTGCTGTGGTTATTCAAGTCTTTTCTAGAGTATAGACCCTGGGATTCTGTAACTCAATAGAGACTGCTCTCGAGTGTGGACCCTGGGATTCTGTACCTCAATAGAGACTGCTCAATCATCCTGGGTATGTTGGTCAACTTTTTCTTAAGAAAAACAACTTACAGAAGGTAAGATTTATTTTGATTCCTTATTTCAGAGGTCTCCGAATGTGGTGGTTATAGGATAGGGTGTGGCAGAAAGGCTGTTCATCTAGGAGCAATCAGAAAGCAAAAGGAGAAAGCAAAGGGCCAGGGACAAGATCTTCAAGGTTAGATGGAAATGAGGACATTATGTCTTACTGGCATCATCTTGGCCATGTAATGGATGACAGGGAATTGAGTTTAACTGACGATAACTTGTCTTCATGGTAGGGGCAGGGAAGTTCCACCCCTAAGTGATGGGTGTACCTGAATTCCTAGAGACAGGGGCAGGGGCTTGGATGAAAGGATACTGGACCTGTCAGTCCTGTATCTTGAAACTCATGAGACTCTCCAGTTTCCTGTAACCCTGCCCACTGCCCCTGGCCCTATGTAGGCCCAGAGCAGCTCAGACACAAGGATGCCATGCCTTGTGTTTTGTTTCTCCTGGCCCTCCTCCAGTTCCCATGACGTCCCACTTCAGCTCTCCATTGGATTCCATCTGGCTTGTTGGTATTGTTTTTCTCTCCTTTCTTCATTTTACTACTGTCATTGCTCAGTTTTGTAACAGTGTTAAGTGTATTCAAGGGGCAGTGGGGTCTTTAGACTGGACTCCACCTGCAGTCCCGGGCTCTCCAATAAAGACTCTCAATTCGAGCTCTCAAAATGTGGTTTCTCTGTTTCTTCATGACTAAATCCCTGTACAAGAACTGATAGACTATTCAGCTGGATTCACTTCTTTCTGTGAATACCTCCCAGTCCAGAGCTTCCCCTGGTGGTACTCCAGATGAATGCTCTCCACCCACTTCCTACCTAAGTGACCTACTTCCTCCAGCATGGCTCAACCTCCTGGTTTCTACTACCTCCCAATACTCCATGCAATTAGGAAGCCATCCATGGGTTAATCCATTGATGAAATCAGATTCTTTGTGGTACATTTCCCAGAGCCCTATCTCTGAACATTGTTGAATTTGAAGGTCAGACCTCCAACACATGAGTCTCTAGAGAACATATCAGATCTGAACCATAACATTCTGCCCCTCAACCGCAAGGGCTCATATTTTCCTCACAGTGCAAAATACATTTAGTCTACCTCAGAGTCTTCAGTCTCAATAGTTCCAGCACTGCTCAAAAATTCTAACCAAAGTCTCTTCTGAGATACAAGGCAAACTGAGTAAGTTTCTAAAAACAACCAACAACCAACAAAAAAAAAAGGTAGTCCAGGTGCCAGTGGCTCATGCCTATAATTCTAGCTATGCAGGAGGCTGAGATCTGAGAATCACAGTTCAAAGTCAGCCCAGGCAGGAAAGTCTGTGAGACTCTTATCTCCAATTAATTACCAAAACCCAAAAGTAGAACTGTGGCTCAAGTGGTAGAGTGCTAGTCTTGAGGGGAAAAAAATGTGACAGCAGTTAAGTCCTGTGTTCAAGCCCCAGGACTGGCATGCACGTGTGCACGTACACACACACACACACGCACACACACACACATACACATGCACACGCACACACACAAATTTACATATACCCATTATACAAGGACACGTGGTAAACATTTTGTTCCAAAGGGAGCAATGGAGCACAGAAAAGAGTAATGGTACCAAATCAAGATCCAGCAGAGCAAACCTTAAATGTTGTAGCTCCATATCTGGTATCCAGAGAACATGGTAGCTCCAAAGGCTTGAGCAGTTCTGCCCCTGCGGCCTTACTGACTCCAGCCCACATGGTTACCGTCTCAGATTAGTTCTACTTGCTATCTTGGGTTGGCATCTAACTTCCTGAGTCACCACTGAAACTATAGCTTCTCTTTTACCCTTTCAGGGCTGTGTGGACTGATCCTGAGCCTGTCACACATCACCTGACATCTTACGATTTCTTTTGAAATCTTGGTGGAAGATCCCCTAGCTATCTAACATATTCTGAATATAAAACCAGCATGCTGTAGATGACCAGAGCTTGCCATCAGCAGGAGCAATAGCCAGGCCCTCTGGGATTATAGCTGCAATGACCTCTTAGTGCTAGGTGGCACTGGACAGTAAGACAAATTATGATAAAACAACTTCCTGTGTGAGCAAGGGGCCCCGGCTCTTTTCTAAAGCACAGTCTTTCAAATGATTTTATACTTTTACACTTCTGTGGTAGATGGCAGCTGGACAATTTCTAAGATGTCTTTCTTGTTTCCATTCAAAATATTTTCTTCTTTTTAATGACACTAATTTCTTTGGTAACCATACCTACCTTTGCCCCAATTTTACATGTTCTTCTTTTCTGACCAAGTTGCAAGGTTTTCAAATCCTTCTGCTCTGCATTTTTGTTCCTGATTCTCACGATAAAATTGGCTAAAAGCAGTTAGCAATACCCATGCCATTGCCTGAATGCTGGACTATTTGTAATTTTTCTCTGTCAGACTAATTAGTTAGCTACTATGAAACAGTTACACACAAAGCCTTAGAGTGTGGACAAAATATAGACAACTTCCTTACCAGAATGGAACACAAATGGCTTCTGGCCCAGGTCCCAAAAAAGCCCTCATTTCCACCTGAAACCTCATTAGCACAAGTCTTTACTGTCTGTATTCCAATCAGCATTTTGGTTTTCTGAACTCCCACCAGAACCTCCTATTAAGCTCCACTTTATACTGCTCTAAGCTCTCTCTCTAGTATGCTTCTCAAAACTTCTCAACATTCCTTTTCCAAAATAATTCCAAAGACAAAGCAGAATGTAGGATCCTCAAAAGGCTCTCCATAGAACTCCCCCATGACTCAGCAATCCCACTTTTGGGCATTTACTCAAAGTATCACAAACAAGACCACACTAAAGCTACCAGCACAACTATACTTATTGCAGCATTATTTACCATAGCTAAGATATGGAACCAACCCAGATGCCCCTCAGTAGATGAATGGATCAAGAAAATGTGGTGTATATCTATCTATCTATATATATACAATGGAATTCTATGCCTCCATCAGAAAGAATGGCATTGCCCCATTTGTTAGGAAATGGAAAGACTTGGGAAAAAAGTCATATTAAGTGAAGTAAGCCAGGCCCAAAGAAACATGGGTCTCATGGTTTCCTTTATCTGCAATTACTAGTATATGTCTAGGACAAGCAGAAAAGGTCAAAAGCGATGTACATATGACCATATAAGATAATGCTAAGCGAAATGAACCCCAAGATCGGGACACAAGAGGTTTTATCTTCATCGCTGTTGTTTTTACTGTGTGATTTTTTTTGTTTCTTTTGTATGTTCTTCCCCCATGGTATAACTCCTGTTTTCCCTGTATTTGATTCCAGTGCCCTGAATCTTGTGTACACATTTTTCTAATTTGGGCAGGGGAAAGGAAATAACAAAATGCTGAAATAAGGATTATAACAATGAGATATACAAGACACTATGTTGAAAAGGAACTTTACAGCTTCCGGGGAGGGAGGGAGAAGTTGGGGAGGTGGAGAGGGAAGGGATGGTAGGGGAAAAACAAAGGAGGGGGGTAACAATGCTTGATAGGAAGTGTACTCATTACCTTACTCATGTACCTGTAACCCCTTTGTACAGTATCTTTACAATAAAAAAAAATTTAAAAAATAAATAATTCCAAAGGCTTCTGAGCTGCTTTATTGGATATTGGTACAACAATGACCCCACTCCTCAACACTAATTTTGTTATTCAATTTGCCATCTTTGTGACAAATAACTAAGAAAATTGACTTAAAGGAGAAAAGGTTGCTCTTTGGCTCCTGCTTTCACTGGAATCTGTTGTTTCAAGGCCTGAAGTGACCCAGAACAGCATGACAAGTATCGTATGATAGAACAAAGAGACTAATGAAGACAGGAAACAGGGACCAAGCAACAAGACATACCCTTCCTGGCACACCCTGTGACTTGTTTTCTCCAACTAACTCTACCTCCTAAAGTTTCCACTGACTGCAACTAATGCCATTAATTATTAATTCTTCATCCATTGATAAAGTCAGAGCCCTAAAAAGCCAAACATCTATTACACACACACACACACACACACACACACACACACACACACACACACACACACCCTGAACACAGTTGCATTTGGGGACAATCATTCAAAACATAAACTTTGGAATTTCAGATCAAACCATCAAACTGAGCAAAAATACAATGCAAGTTTCTTATGACAAAGTTTCAGACTCACACCCCATGGAGGAAAACCAGTTTTCTTTGGTTGCAGGGTCAATTTCAGAAAAACAAATTATAAATTCAGCAGATACCTTTCCTTCTTCCTTTACTGGAACCTCCAAGCCTCTTAGCCGAATTCTTGGAAAAGAGGTTGGTACCAGGCAATTCATGTTGCTTTGTCAGTTCAAACTTCAGAAGTCCTTGTTTAAAAGCCTTTGTATTTCAGCCAAGTCTATTGTTAAAAGAGTTTTGAGCATGAAGGAGAAGGCAAGGGAGGGTTTTAGAATCAGGGTGGTCTTCTCTCTGGCTTTCCTGCAGTCACTCTTTCTTCAACCTGTAAGATGCTGCCCTGATGACAGAACTCCCTCTCCCAGTGCTGGTCAACTGTCACCTTATCACCTCTTCTTTAACTAGTATCAGGCATTGGCTACACAGCAGGGTTTTCATTTAGCAATAAAGCATCTTAACAGCAAATAGAAAATTCTCTATAAATAGAGATCAAGTGAGATGACAGTGGATTAACATTTTAATTAAACATAGCAATTCCAAATCAGTTTTGTCATTCTGGAAATATCCAACATTTTGACATATTTCACGTATAAATTGATAGTTTCAGTCTGATGGGAAATTGAAATAATTTTTCAGGTGATATTTGTAAGCTTTTAGTGGCAGCAAGAGATTGTATTCAACAATCAAAACCAGATCCTAGGCAGTCCCATTCAAAATACTAATTCTGAAGTCTCTCTTCTTCCATGAATAGGCTTAAAAAAGATCTCCCCCAAAGTTACCTACACTATGATAAATTCACTTGATGTTTTAGGATTTGAGAAAATCATACCAGAAGGCAGTTTACTTTTCCTGAGGAATGTCACACTTTGTTCTCTCGTTGAAAGGCCTGGCAAGCAGGAGTAATATGTATATTTGTCTTTGCAATGAAGGACGTGACTTAGCCTTGTACTGTCCTCACAGGGTACCATGCAAGGAAGCTATTATTGTCCCTATCGATGGGAAATGGAGGCTCAGAACAGACAAGCAATTTGCCAAAAGCATACAGCTATAAAGCAAGCAGACAGGATTGGAATTCACAACAGTCAAATTCTTTGGACTATTGTCTTCCCTCCTCAAATGAGCTACACACAGTCTTTGCTAAAAACCTTTCTACTAATAAGAAATAATTGACAAGTATTTGCTGATTTGATATCTTTTTCCTATGGTATAGTCCAAAGAACACTCTTCATTAGCTGATCATATAAAGCAGTATTCACTAACCTTACTACATTCTTTTTCACATTTCCTGTGTACCAGTTCTCTTATCGCAAAACCACTACCATTGTCATGACTTTAGCCATTACCATCACCACCATCAAAGTACAGATTTTACAATTTTATTGGAAGACTATTTGTCATGAAAAGGTAAGTAATACAATAAATTGAGCCTGCCTGCTTTCTTTCCTTCTTTTTTTCTTCCTTCTTTCCTCCCTCCCCCCTCTTTTTCTTCCTTTTCTCCTTCCTTCCTTTCTTTCCTCCCTCCTCTCTTTTTCTTCCCTCCTTCCTTCCTTCCATCCGTCCTTCACTCCCTCCCTTTTTCCCTCCCTCCCTCCCTCTTTCCTTCCTCCCTCCCTCCCTCCCTCCCTCCCTCCCTTCCTTCCTTCCTTCCTTCCTTGCTTCCTTCCTTCCTTCCTTCCTTCCTTCCTTCCTTCCTAGTTTAGATTGAACACATTCTTGGTTCCATCAGCTGTATCACTTCCTGCCTAGGGTTCTTAACTTTGCTTTGAAGTTCTTTAAAAAGTACATGTAAGTTTTCCTCCCAAAGTTAAGCAACTGATACCCCAAGAGTCTCCTTTCTTTTTATAGACACCTCAGCTGAAATTTACAGAAAAGCTACACAGAAAACTTCCTAATGAAAAAAGACACCCATTCAAACAAGGCAAATACCTATCAAAGCAAGCGTGTTGCGCAAAGTTCCCCTTGCGCATGATAAGTTTTGAAAACTTTGGAGCACTCCAGAGGAAATGAAGTCACTCTTGAGAAAAATAGCTCAGTAAACATTCTGAACACTTTGTAGTCTAATTATACTGGTTATTGCTGCTGAGAAATATAAAGTAATACTATGATGTTTTAGGATGATAAAACGCAGGGAGGCTGAATAGTGTTTATTAATTTTTCAAAAATCAATAAATAGTCCCTGACTAAAGTTGTCGATGTCTTTATTTAACACGTTTTGCTTCTTTTAGATTAAACCCGACCCTCCTCCCCCCCTCAGGAGGGCATGACAGTCCCTTTTATTTTTAAAACCCCCAACAGGGTTTAGCCTACTTATTCTTATAAAAATTTGCTCAATAAATGTTTGTTGAATGAATACTGGTCTTAACTAGCTGTTTCACCAAAACTTTTTTGTGATTCCACAGTGAAGGAAATTACAACAAAAATAAAACAACAGCCCCCCCAAAAAAATACAGGCACAGCATTGTGAGTTTACTAATTAATACTGAGTTGTATACTTTAAAATGGTTAATTTTATGGTGTAGATTTTGTCTCAATTAAAAAAAACTAGAAATTAGGAAATAGCAAGTTTCATGTTTTCAAATCAACTGTAAAGAACAAATGTGTCTGTAAATATTTTTAAGTAGAAAACTTTTAAGATGTGAGAGAGTGACATGGATCAAGACTCATTGTAGTCATAACCTGACTTCTGGAATTGAAATCCCTTTGTACAACTATTTAATTAAAATTAAATGACAACTCCTTTGTACAACCACCCAGAGATTAAAAAATAAACATTTTTAAAATGGAAAAAATTTCCAAAAAGAGAAATACCAGACGTTGTAACAATCTCCAGAACAAGGATGCCACAGCCTGAAATATTTTAGATCCTGAGGACTTAGTGGGAAGGAAGCCTTTGCAGGGCTGAGACTCTGTCTGGCTGTTCCTTGTGTCCCCTGGTCCCTTTGCAGACTACAGGAAAGAATAGAGCTCAGCTTTGCAGAAGAGAAGGTAGAAAAAGGAAGCTCTCATTTCCATCTCTACCCAGAAATTTCCTGCCAGAAGTCAGCCTCTCTAACTACCCTTCCATCCTGTCACCAACTTGAATCACAGTTCCAAATTTAAGGTGGTGTTTTCTAAGGACCTCAAACATGTAAAAAAAAATTTCCAAAAGAGGTGTGTCCTCCTTTAGTTTCTGCGTATGGTAAGATTTTCTCTTAAGCAGTAAAGAAAAACCCTCATTCAGTAGAGTTGAAAATGGGTGTTCTTTCTTCCAGTTTAGAGAAAAATATTTTCCTTTCTGATTATGAACACCCCCCCACACACACACACACATACTTTCTCTTTTTCCCCATTAAGGGACTATCTACAGAAATAAATGTTTCAGACTTCATTCTGAGGACCCTGTACAAGGTTTTCAAGCTATATATATCTTTTTTTTTTATTATAAAAGGCCAGTGATCACACACTTGTTTTCAAAAAGTTAACACATGCTGAGAAAACTACAGCTTAGAATCTTGTCTGTATCAAATTTTCCTTTCTGCTTTCTGGTAAATCACAATGTGGCAGCCTTAGAGTCTGCCCCTCTGGGCTGTTTTACTTGCTCATTAGGTCTTTAAAAGAAAATGCAAATCCTCATCTCTTCATTAACCCATCTTAGAAAATAACTCAGATGTTCCTAATTTCTCATCTGATTTATCAGACCGATCTCTGATAACTTTTGAAAGAAGTCTATTCAACATTCTCAAGGACAAAGGACACTTTCTAGAAACAAATAAAAAGAAGTCCTGACATAAGCAGAAGAGGAGAAAAATACCAAGATGTTTGGCAAATGTTGGTTGCTTGAGAATTAGCCCTAAGTTCTGTACAGACTGATAGACACATAACACCAAAAATGTTTTATTCAAGAACTTCTCTGATAGAATCTATGAAAATAACAAAAGGAATCTGTTTCGCTCTACCTTATAGATGCTGGACGGGTTAAAGGAAATCAGCAATCTTGTAACCAACCTTTCCTTCAAAGAAAAAATTGAGGAGAAGTAGACAGACATGATTCGATCTGAATGAGTGCAAATGTGATCATTCTTAAATCTGGAAGATCTCACCGAGTGATTGTTTCTATCTCTGTATTTTTAAACCTTTCTAAAATTAAGTCCTTTTTCTGTTTCACACATCAAGGCTAACTAAATCCCAGAGTCGTCTCAGAAAGTCTCCACATGATCAGGTGGCTTTAAAAAGAATTCTATTTACTCACATCATTATGACACTGTTTTCCTCTGAGGGGGTGGGAAGGGAGGGCAGGAGGGGAAAGAAAGAAAGGCAGGTGAGTTTTTGTGTAGTAAGTGACCCGACCTGGCAAATAAGCACTTTTCTGTCAGGATGTCTGTTGTCAACATCTCCTACTCTTAACTTCATATCTCAGTTTCTTATTAGAAATAGAAAAAAAAAAAGAGAGGCCTTATAGGTAATGATCTATTTACTGCACCAAAATAAACATGCATCTACTGGTGAGGAAATTACTTCCTCCAATGCCACCCAGACACATCCTCAGCCATTGGAAGAGAACCCCAATCTCCATGCCTCCCACTTCACCTTCGGTGCTCAAGCTCACCCCTTGATAGCCCCGCCTGTTCCCCAGAGTCCCAACAGACTGCCCCACTTACTCGACTCTCAAGATCTCAGTAGTAAGTGGGCTTCCAAGTTGGGGAGATAGCAGGAAGGAACTCTACCCAACAATGACACCCAGTTTACAATAACTTGGGAGTGGGGAGATGGATATGCACATGTAGGGGCGAGGGTGTTAATGTTTGGTTTGTTTTTCTCAGAAGAACAAACTGAGAGATAAGCAATCCAGATTTCCTCAGAGGTGGGTTCTGGGGAGGGCACTATCCCTAGGGAAGCAAAGCATTCAAGCAGGGTCTTCATGGAAAAACTCAGGCACGGAGGGCAGAGAGGAGAGCTCAGTGCTAGTCTTCAGAAGGGACAGCCCGCATGTGTTCTGCACAAACGTTTCCTGTCAGCATCCACAAAGATCTAAAGGCACTTCAGGTGGGAGAGTATTGACCCATCTCCCTGGCCACTGACGAGAATAGGGATGGAAGGGTACACCAGACCAGGAGACCGGGTGTTGGGACAGGAAAGTCATGTCTCCGCTCTCCCCTCCCCTTCCCCTCCCCTGATCCTCTACGACTGAATCTTTCTTTGCTGGAGACTGCTTTGCATTTCTTCCACCTGGTCCCCAGCAGGGAGTCCTGGCCCTCCTTGCGAGGGGTGCGGGGACGGGACTGTTGACTAATGAAATACTGAAAGCATAGGTCAGCAATCAGGCAAATAATAAACATATTTGCGTGCTATGTCTGTTAAGCCTGTTTAATGGGTCGTCCCTCCATGTAAATGGACTTCCTACCCCAGCCCTCATGGCTCCACCTGTATCAACAACAATGCCTCCACACCATTATCTTACCTTAATGAACTTAATCTTTAATTTCCCAGCTTGGCCCTGCTCCTCAGCCTCCTAACAAAGAAAGTGGAACTGTTTGAGTCCCTGTGAGCCGCCTTCCTCCAACAGCTAGGGAAACTTTAGCCACGACAAGGATTTTTGCCCCTTGTGGAACTGTCAAAAGCAATAAATATTTTTCTTTTTATTCCATCATTAGACCCTCCTAAGAATGCCTCCCCATTGTCCACTGTAATTCCCAGCGCTCTCTGGGCAGGGGCGTTATTGTGGAAAATGAATCCTGAAGTGTTAACAATCCTGGTAAAGCAGCTACACTTTTTTTTTTCTCCTTGAGGGCGTAACCGTTAGGAATGTGTCACCTCACCATAGCCTGCTCTGCGAAAAGAGCACTTGTGTTTTTTAACACTGGTCTTTGAGAAGGATGCTCAAGTTAAAGCATTGTGGCCACTGTAAATAGATGCACTCAGCAGAATAGAGCTTCTTCATTCCTAATTAGGGAAGTAACTCTAGAAAGACAGAATGTCACTCGCTAGGCTGTGCATATTGTTGAGTTGGTGCTCGCCTCTACAATGTGAGGTAATTGGAGTTGTACCTTTTAGAAAGCTGCTAATTTCACATAGGAAGTGCTAACAAGACCTTTCTGGGCCATGTTTTCCTTCTTCCTTTTTAAGGAAGTTACAGACCTTCAGTAGTGGGAATGGCTGAGCCCTGGCCTGGCGGAGGAAACAGCAGTAATGAACCACTTCAGCCCGCAGTTAGAAAAAGGAGGCCTCATTTTGGAGTCCTGAGAATACTAGGCACAACAAAAGGTTCTGTTTAAGCTTGTTATCCAGGACATTCTTACAGGCTACACAGCTCTCCCTGCAATGACCCTCTTCAAACAAGTGCATCAAGTTTGAGCAAATAGAAACAGGCAACTTTCAAAGCTCGGAGTTATAGTTTTCTTTACAAAGCCATTTATATAATGTAAGCTGCAATTAGCAAGGGACAGAGCGAGGAGATTTAGGCTGGGAAGTTCTTTTAACAAAAGATAGAAATTAGTGGAATAAGTAACAGTTAAATATCGGCTTCAGATAACTAGTTGAAAAGACCTTTTAAGTCATTTACTAATAAAAAAAAACATTAAAAAATGATTTCGCCTCAGACCTGTTCCAATCAAAGTGTGGTCTTTTAAATCACTGAATTGATTAATCTTACTAATTTTAAATTATCCATCAAGAACAGATTGGAGAAAAAAAAATCCACACCCCCCCAAATAAAAAGCACTACAGCTTTTAAGCCTGACAATTTCATCAAAATGCCCATAGGAATTACATAAAAAATTCAAACCGTAATGAAATAAATTGCTACTTACATTATGAAAAGTCTGCCAAAGCTTTTTATAGACTTGAAATGCAGAAGTTATATAAACTGCACAGTAAAAAGAATTAGAAATTGACCTTTACAGATCAAGGGCTAAAATTAACAGTCTTCAGGGGGAAAAAAATCCCAGTTCACAATGGCTTTTAATGCCATTTTTTTCCCTTACACTCATTTATCTAATAACCATGGCAAGGTTAGGATAAACAATGAACAGTATGTTTTCACATTTCCACCTTTTGTGTCCTCCATATGAATTTCTAAAACACTTAAGAGAATAGATACATAAACCTGTGACCTTCAAATGAGCTTTTTGATACTCTCAACATTTTGAATAAAAAGATCAGAAAATGGAACCACTTTTACACAGTAATGAATTCCATTCTGTTGGGTAAACAAAGCTAAATTTTAAAACAGAGACCTGACATTTGTATAGCTCAAGAAGCCATTCTGTTCTTTTGGGAGAAGGGAGAGGAAGGAGGAGACATTGTTAGTACTTTACCCATAGACATAAGTAATGACCAAATCTACAATTCACATTTTAAAAAGGGGAGACAAACCCATTTGGGTGTTCAACAGAGAGCCACCATTTCCAAGACAAGGACAACAAAAATGCCCAATTTTTATGACAATTTTCTTCCACCTCGTGAACAATTGATCCACTTCACAAAAAAAAAAAAAAAGTGGATGGAGGAGGCCCAGGCCGCCATTATGGAGCTAACGCTTATTGACGGGAGCTACACGGGCCTCCAAAAGTTACTCCAATTTCCGTCGAGCTTTTGTGCATCCGTTGTCCTGTCTGAAAGGCTCAGTTAGGTATTGTTGCAAAAAAAAGTCTGCATCCACATTTGTTCCCCTCTAATTCATACTCGGCATTGTGAAGTTTTGCTATTCAGAGGCTGATTGGACAACAGCCCCTGACAATGGCCAAGCGATTAGTCTCCCAGCATGGGCTGGGGTTGTGGGTATAAACCTAGGGATGGGGCTGGAATTCACTGGGGCATTCAGCTTCCTCTCGGGCCCTTCCTGAGAGGCCGAGCCTGCTTTGCTGCAGGTAATGCATTCCTTCAGAGCTGGGGGGGAAACCGAATCCTTGTAATTAGCGAGTCCCGGACGGGGCCAGTCGTCGCCTCCCAGCACCTCGGCCCTGCTCGCCCCCCGCATCCCCCGCCCCACCGCCACCTCCACCCCCGGGCCCCGAGCTTTCTAAGGAGCTCAGCCCCTGAAACGCTGCAGCCCTGGCGAATTGAAAACTTTCTCCGGTGGCTCGGTGGGCCTGAAAATCCCCACACAGGAGAAGGGAGCCGGGGACAGCGGGGCCCTCGGCGCTCTTAACCCTTGGCACACCACGCTGGGCTGCCCTGCTGGGCGTCTGCCGGGTGCGGGCCACCGCCCCCCCCCCCCCCCCCCCCCCGCTCCCGCGGACCGTGCGCCCCTTCCCGCATCTCTGCCGAGGGACGCGCGCGCGTTTCCCGCTCCGCCACTGCGCCTGAGCGCATTCATGGAGTGTACACATGTCAGTCTGGTGTTTTACATGTCAGTAACTTGAATGCATTTACATTTATTTTCCTATTGTTTTATATCATTTTATGACAATGTGCTGCATAATATAATTTAAATCTTTAATGTACAACTAATTCTCTACCATTAATTTGTCAACATGATTACTGGATATGCCACCCGGAAAAGCAGGCTGCGTTGAAATAGGGCTGAGACATGCCTGTGTTCCCCCCCCTCAAAGGTTTACACCTGAAATGACAAGCATTTTTTTTGGGGGGGGGGTCCTTGGACGGCCAGTCATCTTCTGCAAAAGATAACTGCAGTGTGATTCCCACGCAGGCGGAGGAATTCCAGGCGTCCCTTGGGGGGAAAAGACCCACGTGAAGAACCCCTTCTCGCAGAAATTAATCAGGCAGTCCCAGGTCCTCCCAGCAGCAACCGGAAATGAGCAGGGGCTGAGGGGGATCCCCCCACACACACACCCAAGACTTGGGGGGGTGGCCTGAAGTCTGACCGGGGCGGGCTCTAAGAGGGGGAGAAAAAGAAAGGGGGGACGCGGGCGCCTGCGGACATCGACGGCTCTGGAAAGGGGGGGCGGTTGAGGAAAGGGCGGTGCCTGCGAGCAAAGCTGTTCTGCAGTGGTCTAACTTCTGGTGATTCCCTCCCCACCCCGCACCCCCAAAAACTCCAACTTCCTTCTGGTGCGGGGCTTGGTCCTCTCCACCCATGACCGGAGAAGACTGAGCGCCCTGCAACCACCGATTGCCAAGTGTTAGAACCCAAACGCCTGCTCCATCGCAATTAAAAAGGAAGCGGCACCCTAAACCTTATTAAACATTCAAATAGAGAAGAAAATGAAGATATTCTGGGCAAAAGAAGTGTTTAGACAAAGGCTGTCTGCTTCAATTTCCCCATGAAGCGGGGAAGCTGGCTGCTTGGGAGAGAGAGTGACGGAGGATCCCATAAATTAACTGAAAATCCTTCTTCTCCGGAGCCCAAGTTATCTCTCTGTTGCCTGCAGCTCTGATTTCGAATGGGAGCCGGCTTGTTTACCGCTTTAATTAATGCTCCTTTTCAAGCAAGGGAGGAGGGGAAGGGGAAAAATGGAGTGACTTGGTGATAAACAGGTGTAGCGGGGGCCTAAGGCTCGCGAGGGCCAGGCGGCCTCCATCAGGCCTCACTGGGCTCGACCCCACGGGAGAGGAGAAGGTAGAGAGCGCGGCTGTAGGGCGCAGTAGGTGAGCATCATTTTAGCCGGGAAGCCCGTGATTGAAATGGCTTAAAGGGACAATCAGCACTTGGTTTTGTGTGTTTTTTTTTTCCTTTCTTTTCTTTTCCCTTCCAGAATGCATTCTGATTCTTTCCCCTGGCTGAGCAGAGAAGAAACAGACCTTGACGATATAGGTCACAGGTCTCTTTCCCTCCCCTTCTTCAGCCTTCACCTGCAAATGTAAGGGGGCCAGTCAGTTAAGGAGGACTTTGAAGGCAAGCTGGGGGCAGGCTTTTGCGTTAGAAAAAAAGAAAAGAAAAGAAAAATCCCTGGGCATTCTCTCTGTATTTACTTATTTCAGCTTTTAATTCCGAAGGCCTAATATCTGGAATTGGCCTGTCCGTGGCCCCACGTGTTTCTGTGACCTTACAGATAACAGGGAAGCTTGGATGGAAAATGAAATTCAAGAGCCAGCTAATTTTAAAAACATAACTAAAAACTCATTCCCGAGGGGAGAAATGGCCGTCTGTGTAAGTAAGCACAGTCTGAACATGTTTTTACATTAATAACTAGCCCTGGTATTTGCTAAATGATGGCTGTATGGAGGGGGAGGGGTGCTCATTAAAACAGCAGGTGCCCTAAGTGACCATATATGTTTCATGACTTCAGCTTACCTGTCTCCTCCGTGTGTGCCTTTCTGCTGGCCAGAGCTACCAGAAGCACAAGAGAAACAGAGGTGGGCTGTCAGCCATTCTGGCCTTTTTGGAGAATGAGCAGGTTGTTTGTTGGTTGGTTTTTAAACTGCCTATTTGAGGTAGATCACAATAAGAGGCCAGCCCAGGCAAAAAGTTAGTGAGAATGCATTTTACCCAACAAGCTGGGTGCTGTGATGCCTACTATAGTCCTAGCTGTACAGGAGACATAGGAAGGAAGATCTTGGTCATAGGCCCTGATGGGCCAAAAGCCCGGGACCCTCTCTGAAAAAGAACCCTGAGTATAAAGGCCGGGAAATGTGGCTCAAGAGGTAGAAGTCGGAGGCTCTGGATTCAAAATAATCAACGACTGCAATGCTTGGTAAGAAATGTATGCATTATCCTGCCCATGTAATTGTAACCCCTCTGTACAGTATGTTCACAAAAAAAATTAAATTAAATTAAAAAAAAAAACAAAATAATCAACAACCAATTTGATACCCACATGTGTGCCCTACCTACTTGTGACAGCTTCTCTGGAAGGTAGTTGTACCTGCATATCTTTCTAGGAGAGGTTTCTAGTTTGTCCAAGACCACAGAGCTAATCAAGTACCAGAGTAGGGACAGATCTGTGGTTATCTCTGATCCCAGGGCCATCTCTTTTATTCTACCCTTTGTGAGACAGCAGTGGTCATCACTTCCCACAGTTCATGTGAAGAAGAGAATCCCATTCCAGATTAGGATTGCCTATATCTTTGGTTACAGGAGAGAAAGTCTTCTGGCTACCTGGCAAGTTCCATAGCAAGTCTAACTCAGGTCTCTGGGAACCTAATATGTACAGAAGAACAGAGTACTGTGCCATTTAAGTATGGAGATTCACATTATTAAAAACAAGGTTTCCCCCCCCCCAATTACTAAGCATGAAAATCGTAACAATTATGCTAAAAGTTCAAGTGCAGCCCAGAATCACAGCAGTTAGAATGAAGAGATTATTAGTTGTAGTAATAAAAAATGATGATAATAATGGCTAATGTCACTGATTATATGCCACGCAGGGCTCTGAGAACTTGAAAGCATCAATTATTGCTTGCCAAAACTCTGTGAGATAGGTCATGCTTTTACCACAGATACCATTCAGGTGAGGAAACTGAGATACAAGGCTATTTGGTCATCAAATTCACAAGAAGCAGAGCTATTATTTGAACCTGGGCAGCCTGGGAGGAAGTCAACACACTGAAATACGGAGTTTATGGCTTCCCATGAGACAAAGTGTGTTATTCTCTGCCTCTCACATCCACACTTTAAAGAGGATGAAGATGAAGCTCAGAAACATTAACTTCTTTGCCTATCATCACACATTTATTGCATGAAAGAACTGAAAATTGAATTTGGATCTCCTTCTTGTCAATAGTTGTCCTACGTACAATTCCTCTCACCCACCTTCAGCACCCTATGGAGAGAGACTACCAAGGACCCAAACATTGGCTTTGCCACTCCAGGCAAGTTCTTTAACCTCTCTGTGCCTAAGATAATAGTACCTATCTCAGTGTTAGACAGGTGAAATGAAATGAAATGCTGCATGGAAGTACTTAGACAGTTTCTGGAATATACGAAATCGTCAGCCAGCTACCTCACATTGAACCTGCTGAATTCAGGAAAAGGGGCACAAAGTGGAGGTCGTGAGGTCCCCACTCAGTGAGTTAGCTCATGGCAAGTTGAAGAAGAGAGAAAAGGGGTGGAGAATAGGTTGGAGGATGGCTGGGAGGAGGGACAGAATCCCCAGTTGTGCAGGGATTTGCGGCTAGCCTCCTCACCTCCACAGGGGTTTTATGAAATGAGTCCTGAGAAGATAGGCACTGAAATCACTGGCCACCTGAGGGAGAGGAGAGAGACAGGGGCAGGGGCTGGGGAGGAGGAAAATTGGAAAAATGGAAAGAAAGTAGACTGGGGAAGGCCAGAAAGAAAGGTTCAAAAGCACTCACCCCATAATGTTGGTCTTCTGCAAGGCATCCTTCCTAGAGACTTCAGCTATGGTTGTTTGAACCCTAGGAGAATGGGAAAGAAGGGGTTTCATCAGACTGAGTGCTGAGGAGGAAGCTCAAGATGCTTGGCTGACAGGCGGTTATCCTAAGAAGGGGGACTGTATGGATGAGATATGTATGATGCCATGATACCTGCAAGTCAGTGTGTATGGTGTAGAAGAAGGGGACCTTCCCTTGTGAGGTGCGACACAGTCCATCTGCCCAAGGGAGGGCAAGTGACTGAGGCGGCACAAGAGCCTGTGATTGGCAGCTACTTGTCAGGAGGCTCAGTTCCAGGCATGATGCCCAGGCAATTGGGTTACTGCCACACAAAACCCAGTGGCAGGTTAAAGGGTGTTCAGGCTTTGGTTTGGGAAGCCCAAGTAAAGGTCATAAGGAACTCAGTTCTCTGCCCTGCTGGCTCTTGGCAATTATTGTAGTAGTCTGACTCCAGGATCAAATCTCCAGAGATGTGTGTGTGTGTGTATGTGTGTGTAAAGGGATGTGTTTCTACTTCTTAGGGAATTTCCAATTAAAGGATCTTAAGATGAAGAAAACTGGGGGCCAATAACTCATACTTGTCATTCTAGCTACTCAGGAAGCTACGATCTGAGGACTGAGGTTCAAAGCCAGCTGGGCAGTAAAGTCTATGAGACGCTTATCTCCAATTAATTACAGAAAAAAAAAAAACCAGAAGTCTATACTTCTGTGACTCAAATAGTAGAATGCCAGCTATGAGCAAGAAAGCTAACAAGATAATACTTGCGCCCTGATTTAAGCCCCAGTACTAACATTTAAAACAAAAGATAAGAAAAAAAAGATGGAAAACAGCTTATTTGATTTTGAAAAATATTGAAGGAACTGGAAGTTGGAAAAATGTCTGCTCTCTTCAACCCTAGTCAACTGTTACAGTATGACTTGATGCTCCATAGCTGTTTGTTGAATAAGTGAACAAGGAGGTAGTAGATGTACTTCCTGTGGGGAACTCAGAAAGGTAAAATAAACTAAGAAAGCACTTCCTGCCCTATACTCCTGAGGAAGGAACAGAAACCCTCATGTCAAGCTCTTACAGACTGACAATCCCACCAAGGTATTACAGGAATCAAGAATTATTGACATAAATGCAAATCATACATGTTATTAAATAAGCCCAAGGACTGTTAGCTCACCTACAGAGAGAGCAAGGAATAGGAAGAATTTTCTTATTCACTATTTCAACCATGTGAAAGTAGAACTCCTCAGAACCGATGTTGCTTCACCCCCTTCCCCGCCCCCACCACACTGTGCCATACTGAAGCAAACCCCACGCACATCACTGCAGTTTGTAATATTGTCAAAGAGGCAATGTTCAGATTTCCTTATGTGCCTCACAAACTGAACAGATTTTTCAAAGCAGGATCCAAACAACTTTAACTACCTTGCACTTTGTTGTGCTGATAAGATGCTTTTCCTAGGACTTAACCTTGGCCTCTCAGGCTGCCCGGGCTGGGAGACCTCCACCCATTCACAGCAATAGATCCGATTACCTAATCGTTACTTCAGTACTTTGCAAAGATTCTCAGACACTGAACAGCAGGTCAAAACGTCTAAGTATAAAGACCTACCAAACTGATGCTTCTTGGGGTATAGATAGGAGGGACAGCTGTTCTTTTTAAAGATATTTATTTATAATTATTATTATTATGGAAGTATTGGGGTTTGAACTCAGGGCCTCATGCTTGCTAGGCAGAAACTCTACCACTTAAGCTATGCCTCCAGTCCTTTTTGGTCTCATTTTTTTTTTTAAACAACTGTGTTTTTGTTTTCTGCTTTTGTTTTTGTTTTGTGGGGCTTGAATTCTGGGTTTGGGCACTGTCCCTGAGCTCTTCAGCTCAAGGCGAGTGCTCCTCTACCGCTTAAACCACAGCACTACTTCCCTCATACTTTTTTGAATAAGGTCTCACTGTGCCTTGGCTAGTCCAGATCATAATCCTTCTATTTGTGCTTCCTGCCTAGCTAGGATAACAGCTATGTGGGAAGCCACCAACAAAGTAAGCAAGATACCACACCACACCCACCTTTTTATTGGATGAAATTGGTCTTGCAAACTTTTTGCCCAGACTGGCCTGAAATCCTGATTTTCTTACACTCAATCTCACAACCATCTTGGGTTACAGGCATGAGACACGGTGCCTATTTATTGCTAATTTATTTTGTTGCTGAAGATTAAACCCAGAACCTCAGACATGCTAAGCAGGTGCTTTCCCCCACAACCTTAAACAAGCACTGCAATTCTATCCTTCCTTCTCCAAATTCTTCTCCTCTTATAAGTCTCAACTTTATCCAGTCCTTAGTCTTCCCCCTTTGCTGTGCATTAAGCACTCACCATTTATCTTCCTTAAAGAGTTAGCTATTCTGTATAGAATGAAAGACTATCTTGTGTCTTCATCTTAAATTACAAGTTCCTAGACTCAAGAACTCCATAAGTCAGGCACTGATGACTCATGCCTGTAATCCTAGCTACTCAGGAGGTTTAGATCTAAGGATCACAGTTCAAAGCCAGCCTTGGCAGGAAAGTCCGTGAGACTCTTATCTCCAATTAACCCCTAGGAAACTAGAAGTGGTGCTGTGGCTCAGAGTGGTAGAGTGCTAGCCTTGAGCAAGAAAGCTCAGGGGCAGCGCCCAGGCCCTGAGTTCAAGAACCAATAACAACAACTAAGAAAAAGAAGAGGAAAAGGAAGGAGGAGGAGGAGAAAAAGGAAGAAGAAGAAGGAGGAGGAGGAGGAGGGGGGAGGAAGACGAAGGAAGAAGAAGAAGAAGAAGAAGAGGAGGAGGAGGAGGAGGAGAATGAGGAGGAGGAGGAAGATGAAGAGGAGGAAGAAGAAGGAAGGAAGGAGGAGGAGAAGGAGGAAGGAAAGTCTATAATATCTGGCACATAATGGATCAAAGTATCCAAAACGTGGAGGTCCTCTGTCAGTACTTCCAGGTAAGGTGGCTTACTGCATGAAATCCTCTCAAGCCATTCATCTTTAAATATTGGCTTAAAATGTACTGAATGTGGCAGGGCCATGCTGATTGCTATTAATAAAATTATATGCCCCTTCCTATATGTTCAAAATAAGGGATTGATGGAAATCACTATGTGCATTGAACACATTTGAAACATTTTTTATTCTTATTGAAATAATGTACACGTAGTTACACATCAAATAGTATGTATGCACTATGATAAAAATGTAACACTTTCTCCTACCTTCATCCCACTGCTCAGAGGCAACCTATGTGATCTGTTTGAATTTTTGATGAATCTAGGATTGCCAGATTAGGAAAAGGGAACATGTCCCAAATATTCTATAACATATTGCATGGATCGTCTATATAATGAATAATGTATAGAGTTATGTACATGATACTTCCAATGTACTTCTCTATTTCTTCATTTATTAGCTTTTCAGACTGTTATGTGTGAAATTCTGAGTATGAAAAAATTTCAATGCTTAAGATTTATATATTCCAGTCTTTTACAGTTTGCCTTTATAACTCCAATGAAATGTTTAAGCCTGGATCATCAAGTTTCAGTGATGCTAATATCCTCTAATTTTTCTCTCCTTTCTATGTCCCACCTTCTATTATACTTGTAGGTTTTACATTATTGTAGTTAAATTTCTATTCTGTTCTAGTTTCCTATACGTACCTAGTTTTCTATACTTTGCCTAAGGGTTGACTCTTAAAATAGGAAACTCATCCTATTTCTTGATATTATTATATAATATTTATTTAACCATAAGTCATTATCTCTGGATCTCTCAAAAGAGAATGTTTCCAGCAACAAGTCAAACAGATTCTCATTCTTTACACTATAACACTTGATTAGATTCATGTCACTTTTACTTTGTTTCATATTCAGGTCTTGACATTTTTATTTTCTTCTAGAGTTTCTAGTTGCCTGTATGTATGTATGTATGTATGTAATATATGTATGTATGTATGTATGTGTGTGTGTGTATGTATATACTGCTGGTGCTGAGGCTTGAACTCAGAGCCTTGCACTTTTGTTCAGTGTTCTTGCTCATGGATGGTGCTCTACCACTCAGGCCATACCTTCTGTCTGGCATTTTGCTGGTTAATTGGAGATGGAGTGTCTTGGGCTTTACTGCTTGGACTAGTTTCAAAGTACTGTCTTCTAGGTCTCAGCCTCGTGAATAGGAATACAAGCATGAGCCACCACCGCTGAGCTCAATTGCCTTCTTTCTTGCTATTAGTACTTGTTATTAGATTCTTATTTTGAATCTATAAGAATTTCCTTTTCCTGCTTTCTTCAAGTTCTCTGTGACCTGCTCCAGCAACCTGCTGGTTGCTCTCTAAGTACACACAACTATCACCTGAGACTCTCTGACCTCATAGGTCAGAACCCAGACTTTCTTATTCCTCCCATTGATGTTTGTTCTGCTATAAGTATATTCCCAAGTAACTTCCTAAGAAAGGGCATTTTGGAGGTAACGTTCTGTACCTTGCCTGAAAACCCTTACATTGTCCCCCAGTGGATGGAGAGTTTGTGTATAGGATTCTATCCTGAAAATAATTTTCCCTCAGAATTCTGGAGACACTACTCCATTATCTGCTAACATCTAGTCCTAGTGAGTACAAGTCTTCTGCCATTATGATTTCTGTTCACGTGTGAATGACTTGATCTTTTCTTTTGGACTTTCTTTCAATCTACTCTTGCTACTTGGTGTTTTTAAATTTTGCCTGGCTATGTCTAGTTATGGGTTTTATTTCATTCATTGTTCTAAATGCTCACTGACCCTTTCAATATAAGGGCTATTCAACCCTGTGAAATTCTCTTTTGTACTTTCTTAGATAATTCTCTTCAATTACTCTGTTCCCTATTCCCATCTCCAGTGTTTTTTAAACTTAGATATTAGATTATTTATAATTTTATCTTTCTGGCTTTCTAGCCTATGCTTAACAAAATTTCATCAATTTTTAATCCTTATATTTTATTTTACCAAATGTATTTTTAATTTCCAAGAACTTACTATTCTCAAAATACAATTTTTAGGATGTATTATCATCTCAGCCCTGAGAATTCTCAAGATATTTTAAAGTGATCTTCTGGTTCCTAAATTCTGTTTCCTAAATGAGCTTTTTCTATTTCTTTTTTCTTTTCCTTTCTTCTTTCTTGTAATGTGTTGAGGATGGAACCCAGGGTATTGTGTTTACTACCACTGAGCCACACCCACAACGATTATTACCATTAATTTCTTTCATACTGATGATTCTCTATATTTCTCAGTGTAGGCCTCCTCAGTAATCTCTTGGTGTTGAGTACAAATGAACTATGTGATGATGAGAAATTTCCATGCAGGTGTGTGTGCATTGTTCCTTCATGGTCTTTCCTGAACTTTCTGAAGTTTGCTGGGTAAGCTGGCGTCCAGCCCTGCTCAGAGCACTCTGTGGCTTTCTTTAGCTGTCTTTATGAAATTTCCTTTTTGCATTACTCCTTCCAGAGTTTTGGCTTACATTCTCTATTTGTTGAAGTCCTCTTCCTCCTTCTCTTTTTAGTGTTATGGGTTTATATCTTTCTGGAATTCAGAAATTTATTTCAGCAAGATTTCTAGAAAAATGGGAGGAAAAGTTATGTACTATGTTCATCACCTTGAACCATAAGGGGATTTAGATTTTCTTTTTCCAAACATACTCATTTCACCTTTCAGCAGCCAAGAGATCCATTTTAGGTGTAGAATCTCCCAGGAGTTCCTCTGTGCATGTGCACATACACGCACGTGTAGGCACACGTGTACTTTGTCTTGTTTTCTAGTGGTTCTGGGCTTCGCACTTAGGACCTCAAACTTGTTAGACAAATGCTCTGTCCCTTGAGTGACACCCTTAGTCCCCAACAGTTATTTTTCACAGATTGTTCAGTATTTGGTGGCCCTCCTATAAGTGGCACACATAAACCAGCACCTGTTTCCCCCCCCCCTCATTTCTATGTCTATTCATTGCACATACGATCCTCCTGCTTCCCAGGGGGCCCAAGGTATGGGCTCCCTTCCTTCTTCTTCCCCTCCTGCTTCCATCCTCAGCCTGGGGTATCCCTTAAGTTCCCCTCAGATCTCTGCCTCAGCATCATGTACTCAGAGGAACCTTCCCTGTTCTGGACTCAGCCAGGCTCTCTATTGTGTGGGCTCACAGAACAAACATTCTCCCCTTTAGCCAAGTGAAATAGGACCTTGTCTACTTCTCTTCCTTCAAAGACTCAAGTACTGGAGCACAAGGCCTGGTCCACAGCAGGGACTCAATAAAAATTGGATAAGTGAATGACCACCAAAACAGCCATAAGAGAACTAATTCCTCAGCTAATCACACTTTGAGAAGTAACCTACATATGCCTAACTTGCAGCCCCACATGTGTTCTACCTTAGAAGTCTTACACAGTTAGGTTGCAGATACTCAGACCCATATCAGCCTTGACTGCCACCTGCTCTATTCATGGGAAGACCATTGAGGAGAGAGGCAGGCTCTAGTATAGCCTACAGGATTTGAAGCTCACATGATCTTCTGATTCTCCAAGCCAGAACAAGCAAAACTGTGACTGGTACAAAGCCTATCAAACCCAGAAGAAAGGGAAACAGCTTCACCCAAGGAGCCAGTGAGAATTTTTTTAGTCCAGGCTCCTGACCCCCAGGGGGTATGGGGAATTCTGAGGCTGCCCAGACAGCCAATGGGGATATAGCTGGCTGAGCACAATAGGGCTCCACACCTCAGCTACCTTTGGACTCCAGCTTCCTAGCAGTGAGGCTCTTATTAAATTTAGGATTACCATGTGTAAAGCTTAGTCTGAATTTTGTTTGCTCTGCCATGTAACTTGCCTTTCTAAACACTCAGTCAGAGCTGTGGTTAATCTACTGACCATGGGCTTAACCGGCAGGTGGTCAGGAGGCCCCCACCAAATTCCTCCTGACTCTTTGTTACCTGGCCTGGAAGGGAGAGACTTCTTGTTTGGGAAGTGTTTCTCCTCCCCCCGGACATTTTCAGTATTAAGAGTCTTTTGTCACCATAAATCTGAAGCTGGGGGATTATGACAGGCAGGCTGTCACCCAGATTGTTTCCTTCCAAGGATAATGGGGAAAGTTTGGGAGCTGGCCTAATGAAACCTTTATTCTGGGGGACAATGCCATTTCCATTAAATTACAGCTCAAGTCTTAACAATGCCCCAGAACAAACCCAGTTTGAATATTTAATTTAGGATGGAAGAAACTGAGTAAACACCTCTCCCCTCATCCTCTTTTCAAAGAAGACTTGAGCAAGAATCCTGGGTGGTTGATGTCAGGTTAGCAACACCAAAGATATGAAGTTCCAAATGCGTCATATCCATACAGGCCACAGAGCCCTAAGGAAGTAGGATTCTGAACGATGGAGAGCTCTGATTTTTAAAAATCTTAAGAAGTGAATACTGATAAGTAACCTACTACAATCTGTACTGAGTCTACCAGCAACCTTTAGGACTTGAGCTCTCCTCTCTCTAACAGTTCACAAGCTACCTCTACACACAGAGGTCCCCTGAGAACTTCATTCTGTCACCAACTACACTCAAGTTCCTCTTTTGATTCTTTTCTTTTCCCTCCCTCCCTCCTTCTCTCTCTCTCTTTTCTTTTTTTCTCTCTTCCTTTCTCTCCTTCCTTCCTTCTTCCTTTCTTTCTTTCCCAGTCCTGGGGCTTGAACTCAGGGCCTGGGCATTGCCCCTGAGCTTCTTTTTGCTCAAGGCTAGCACTCTACCACTTGAACCACAGCACCACTTCTGGCTTTTTCTGTGTATGTGGCACTGAGGAATTGAACCAGGGCTTCATGCATGCTAGGCAAGAACTCTACCACTAAGCCACCTTCCCAGCCCCCCGTCTTTTGTTTCTTTATAGAGAATCTCTAAGACAAAAATATGTATAAATATGCTTCATTCTTTAAAAACAAAAGAGGTGCTGGGTGCCAGGGTTCACGCCAGTAATCCTAGCTACTCAGAAGGCTGAGATCTGAGGATCATGGTTCAACGCTATCCCAGGCAGGTAAGTCTGTGGGACCTTATATCTGCTAAATTACCCCCACCCACACCCCAGAAAAGCCAGAAGTGGTGCTGTGGCTCAAGTGGTAGAGCCATGAGCAAAAGAAGCTCAGGGACAGAGCCAGGGTCTTAGTTCAAGCCCAGAGTTCAAGGACTGGCACCAAAGGGTGAGTAGGGGGGAAGATTAGGTGACAATGATGTCAAATGTACTGGAAAGGACCAGAATTTTCTGTATCTTTTTTGTCTACTTACCTGACAACCAGGCAGCCAGGCAACAGACACCTGGGAGGTGGGGTTGTGGGCTCTTCTGCATGGAGAAGCAGAATTACTCAAGAATTCTCCACAATCACTTGCACAGGTTTCCTGTCCCTGCCCACCAGCCCCTGTTCACCCCTTGCTTTGTGGTAAAGACCTGTTTTTTTGTTCTGCCCTTCCAAAGATTTGAACAGTCAAACACATCTATGTGCTTCGCTCTGCTTCCTTGATTCTTGTATTTCCCTTCACTTTTCTTGCTTTCACAAACACCAGAGATGACCAGGAGTAGCTTAATGGTGTGCACACAAATTTCTCTGTCAAAAAATTGATTTCTACCTTGATGAAGAAGAAAATGAAGGGAATTTCTCTTGCATATTGGAAGAGGAATAACTTTTGACATCGCTACCCTGAGTGGGCCACCAGTGAGCCCAAGAGGAGGCAGCTGTGGAGGCCACAGCCCATGGCATTGGTGGAGACAAACTGATTGAGCTCCCACCAGCCATCTTAGGGCTTGTGATCAAATTTTAAAATATTTAGGATGAGCCAGGTGCTGGTGGCTCGCACCTGTCATCCTAGCTACTCAGGAGGCTGAGATCTGAGGATCGCAGTTCAAAGCCAGCCTGGGCAGAAAAGCCCCTAAAACTCTTATCTCCAATAAATCACTAGAAAACTGGAAGTGGTGCTGTGGCTCAAGTGGCAGAGCACTAGCCTTAAGCTGAAGAGCTGAGGGACAGCGCCCAGACCCAGAGTTCAAGCCCCACAACCGAAAAAAATTTTTAAAATGTATATATATATATATATATATGATATTTTTATGATCAGCCAGTAGAACCACCTAGCCAGCAATTGGTACTTAAGATCCTACAATCCTGGGAGGGCAGAAGCAAAGTATTGAGAAGTCTCTTTCTTAGGCAAGGAGTATGTATTCATGTACACGTGTGTGCATATTTATGTTATGTGTGTGCACATGAGCACATTATGCATGCGTATACTCTGTGTGAATGTGATCATCTCTATGTGCAAGGCAGAAACTGAAGGCTTAGTACCGCACACATTAGTGATCGGACCTAGCTGTAGCCAATCTAGTAGCAGGAACTGTCTGCTACCTGTGATGCATCTCAAGTGCATCTCAGCTCCCATTCTAGGGTCCTTTGCTCAGACCTAGTGGTTCAACTATTCACTTTGCTTTGATATGGCTGTCAGCCTACTAATGAAGTACAAGTGTTGGCTTGATGACACATTCAATTGGATGCCTCCTTCCTCAATGGGCCTTCTTCTGAGAAAAAGGATCCCAGGAAGAGTGGCGAGGATTCACCTAGGCACAGAAATACTACAAGGGCTGAGAGAGTCAGGCAGCCTACTGGCCTTTTTCTGAGCAGTCATATCACCGCTCTGAGCCCATACTCATGATCAGAACCATCCTAGGATATGGCCTAGGATATAGAAATAAAATAGGCATGTGTGGGAACCATAGCATACTGTGCCAACTAAATGCCTTGTGAACTTGAACAGGTGCCACCATTTCCCTCTGGGTACCTCTGATCCTGTGTCCTTGAATCCTGCTGCTTGCAGGAGATGTGACCTCTGAAGCAAATGTTTAGCAGTACTGTTTGGAAGCATGGTGTTTCTACCAAGTGCCTACACTTGCCCAGTCCTGGCCTTCTTGCCTTCCTGTCCATCAGCCACATTAAACTAGGTACCTGCCACAAGCCAGGTAGCAGGTGCTAGGGCACTGAAGAGACCAAGGCAGAGCCCGTGTCTTTGTGGATCAGCACACTGACATTTGGACTCTCCAGCACTAGGCACTCATAGGACTCTGTGGGACTCTACTTCCATGTGCATCTCTGCAGCCTAGGAATATTGTCACTACAGGTTTTTTAGCCTACTTGCCTTTGGTCAGCAGCTCTCCAGAACCTGACAACTTCTGATAAAGTCGAGTGTTCTGGGCTAGGTTCCTGGTTCATTGCATGTTGCTTCTTCACTTCTCCCCACCTGTGGGGCACTGCAGGTTTGCTTTGGCTTCAGGGTCTTTGCAACTACCATTCCCTCTGCCCAGAATGCTGTCCTCTTTAATCTTGAGACAATGGCTCTTTCTTGTCATTTAGGTTCCACTGAGATGCTACTTCCTTGGAGAGAGCTTCCCAGTCTTGCATAGGAAGAAGGCACAGATTCTACAAGATTCACTTGCTTTGTTTTCACTTCACATGTCCCATGTGAACCTGTCATATTTATGCACAGGTTTATGGACTTTCTCCTCCATCTTGAGGCCAGAGGCTGTGACTACCTTGTTCTTTGCTTCACCCTGAATGATAGGCAGGGGATGAGTGAAAGGGTGGTTCTTTACCTCATTTAACTCTCATTCCCGCCAAGCCAAACACTTCCTGAAACCTCTGCACCTTAACTCACGAGCTTCTTGTTCTCCTTGGTCTTCCCACTTTCAGAACTCAAGGCTTAATACAAACACGCTTCCTTGTCCACGACGCAATTTCACCTTCCTCCCATCTCTCCATTCTGTGCCAGCTCTTTCCCACAGATCTGTCTTATCTGAGAACACTGTTGATTTTCCCTCTAGATCACTGGCACTGCATGTGCAGGGATCCCTACCTGCTTCAGGCCCATAGTCCTGTATGATTAAGATCAGGTGTGTGGCCAATGGAAGAAGGAAAGCTCTCCTGATCCCAGTAACATCAAAAAGCCGATAGTGGCACTTGGAGTCTCCTAGTATGGTTCTTTTTCCCAATTCTTTCCTCCCTCCCTGCGTACTCCATCTTAGCTCTCTTCCTGTCCTGTTTTACTTCCTTATCCCATGTGGCTGGTCTCAGGGCTTTCTTACCAAGGACCATGACAGCATGACCTCTCCCAGTGCTGCCTCTCTGCAAAGCAGCCCTGCCTTCAGCTAAGGGGGAAGCTGTTCTGTTAGTAGACTTTTAATTTCAGTGATATTTTTTTTCCTGTGCTCTTTAAATCTTGCCATGTACTGGCTCTGTGTTTACTGAGTTTGATGAGGGGCAATGACCTGGACAGAGGCTGGTCTCCGGTCTCTTGGGGTCCTTTACTGAGATACTCCAAGAATGGACATTTCTTCTACACTACTGGATGTGAGAACCTAGGTGTTCTGGGTAAAGAATACACATGGAAGCCCAGCACAGTAATCCTAGAATACCCTTGAGGTTGAGAATGAGAGGATTGTTTATTGAGGCCAGCTAGGGGTAAAAGTCAACGAGAGCTCATCTCAGTTCAATAAGCCATGCATGGTGCTATGGGCTTGTCCGAGCAGCTATGTGGAAGGCCATAGGTAGGAAGAGTGTGGTCCATGTTGGCTCAGGGCAAAGATGCCAGACCCTATCAGAAAAATAGTTAAAGCAAAGAAGGTTAATGGCTTGGTTCAAGTGGGAAAGTATCTGCTTAGCAAGTCCTGGGCCCTAAGTTCAAACCTCAATACTACTGAGAAAGAGAGCGAGAGCAAGCATATGGAAGTGGACGTCTCCTAAAGGAGCTGAGTCCTAACCAGCCACTGCCACTGTCCTCTCTGAGTGCAGGGATATGTTAGGCTTTGGAACTTGAAGACTTTCTCTCCAAGTGCCAATGAATGTGTAGATCATATAGCTGGACGGGGAGTGGATGGAGCATTCATCTTCCCAGACCACACTACACAGCCCCAGCCTTTCAGGTGAGGGAGGGAAAGGCAAATCCATGGGGCAAAATTTATTTGAATTTATTTAGCAGTGCACTTGGGCTTTTTGGCTAAACATCATTTCACCAGAATTTTTCTGAAGAAACCATAGAAATCCTTTTTGTTTGGGGCCACTTGTGCATTTGGAGTTGATTTGCTCTTCTTTCCCCATTGTCCTTCATGCCCCGAGTCCAATCTGATTTCTTTTCCTAGGACTAATATATTAGAGGAATCTTCTAATGGGACTCTCCACTTCTACTCTCCATCAGTCAGATAAACCTTTCAAAATTGTATAACGGGGCCTCTGTTATTCCCTACCAAGAGCACCTTACCATTTCCCATGCAATGTAGTTGATGACTGTTTTGTAAATGCACTGACCCTCTCTGTTTACTGTTTCAAAGGCAAACTACCTGTAGGGAGCCATTTTGTTTTTCTCACTAGGCCCCAACCTGTTTTTTGTGTTCACTATTAATCCCTGACATCTACCAGTGTGCCTAGTACATAATGGATATTTATTAGTTCAGGAAATAAAAATAGAGGAGCTTGGGCCCCTTCCCCTCCTGTTCTAGCTCTACTCCCACCATTTAGAAAGAGGCAGAGTAAGGTGGGACACTAGGGCATACTCCAGAAAGTCTCTTAGAAGTACTACGTATTGTCTAGGGCCAAGCTAATGTCTGACAATGTCTTTTTGGCAGTACTAGAGAATTCCCTGAGGTGAGCAAGATCTCTGGCCTTGCTAGGATATTGTTTTTGACTTCAATACGTCAGAAGTTAGCACAATATGGGACATCATTTCTCCTCCGTTCTGGAAGAGAAAAGGTATGCTCAGGATGCTTGCTTAAAATTACCAGTTTGCTACTGGAAGAGCCCAGGTATCTAGGTATTCTGATGCTTAGCCCCTTACTCCTTCTCTTATGTCTTCTCCTGAAAGCCTGAAGAGTGATTTGCTCCTGTAATTGGCTAGTTATCTGGAGGGTGAATGAGGCCTATGGGACTTGCTTCCTGTTTTTTTTGTGTGTGTTTTCTAATTATAAAGCAACACATTTAAGCAAAACTTATTCAAAGTTTTGGTACCTCAAAGCACACTGGAAGCTATAAAGAAGTCCCTCACAGAGAAGGCTGTATCAGTTATCTATTGCTGCATAACAAATTTCCCCAAAGTTTAGTAGCTTAGCTACTAAGGAGGCAATTTGGGCTGAACCCAGATGGGTAGTTGTTCTGTGCACTCCCCTGGGTCGCTTATGCAGCCACAATCAGCTGTGAAGTCTCCAATGGGCTGCTTGGTCCTAGCTGTCTTTGCTCATGGCTGAAAAGTCGAATGACTGGGTCATATAACTCTAATGCCCAGCAGGAGAGTTGGGCTTTATAGATCCAAAAACATCAAGAGAGGACAAAGACCAATGTGCAAGTAAGTTTTAAACCTCTGCTTATATTCATATTTACTTATGTCTGATTGGCCAAAGCAAGCTAGCTAGCCAATAAAAGGTAGGGCCCTGAGCTGGTGGCTTACACCTGTAATCCTAGCTGAGATCTGAATATCATGGTTTGAAGCCAGCTTGGGCAGAAAAGTCCATCTGAAACTCATCTCCAATTAACCAGCAAACACCTATATGGTTCCAGTGGTAGACCACCAGCCTTGAGTGAAAAGCCAAGCAAGAGTATGAGCCCCGAGTTCAAGTCTCAGAATCAACAACCCTCCTGTCCTCTTACCCCTTCCCCCCTAGCCCAGGAATAAAAGGTAGAAAAATTAGCAACATTTCTTGATGGGAGGAGGTGGATATTATTGTTGCTGCCCCATCTGCCACAAGGGCAAGCTCCATAGCTGTGAGATTATAACCACTGAGAATAGTATTATACCCATTCTACAGTTGATGTCATCTGTGGGACTGAAGAATGCTATGGAGGGTCCAGAAGCAACACCTGTGTGCAAGATGCGGGCTAAACAGGAGAGCCAAGGGGAAGGAAGGTAGACCACAGGCCCTAAGAACTACAACCTAGCTCGAATTAGAAGCTTTGGTTTTATAGGGTCAGAAGTGGAGCTGATCAGAGGGCCCTGGAGAGAGGGAAAACTTCTGAAAATCAGGAGCATCACGCTGTTTCATTTCCCCCCCTCTCTTTTCTCCTCTCTGCATCAGAAGATGCTGCTTGAGAGACGGGAGAGCTCTCCTCAAAACAGGCTGGGTCAGGGCTGTGGCCTCTGCTCCTAAAAATAAAGCCAGTGAAGGGAATGAAAGCTAATGCACCTGGAGGTGGAACCATAGGTCAGGTGGGCAAAGCTTTTAAATGCACAGTCTTGTGTGTTGGGGACAGTGTGGTGACATTTCTCTAAGCTCAAGGAGAGTTCTATCACAAGAAGGCAGACTGCAAATCAGGACAGTCGGGGCCTGAGTTCGTTTTGTGACCCTATCTGACAGAAACATCATGTTAAAACTTTCAGATTTCTCACATTGGCAGGTTGCGAACAACAAAACGGACTTCAATCGACAAGGCAGAGTCCTTGTTCTTCAAGATTTAGGCGATTTCTCACACAACAGGCCAACATTTTCAGATCTCTCTGTCCAACTGTCACCTGGCTTGGGATGGTGAAGTGGCAGTGCCCGCCCGGAAGGGCACGGAGGAGTTGCCAAGCCCCAGGTGTGTGTGGACAGGAAGTGGCTTGAGGCTCTGTGGCCTATTCCTTGTAGCTCCAGACAAATAAAAGAACCTTACCAGCCATTCACTAGGAGGAGGCCTCTTCCTTGCTTGGCAGGGGATGGCTGCTTGGGGAGAAGGGGGTTGGGGAGGGGAGGGGACTGGAGCAGAGCAGGAGTCCCAAGGATGGAGAAAGGCCCTGACCTACCGAGATTGGCAGGCAGGGAGCAGGGACAAAGTGCAGCCAGGTCACTTGGGGGAAAGAAAAAGTAAGGGAGTGGGGAGAAAGTTCAATTTGCAGCTTCATGATGAAAGAGGGGTGAGAGGGAGTAGGAGAGTCTGGGGAAAAGAGGGGAAGTGAGATGAGAGGCGGAGGGGAGAGAGGAGAGAGAAGAAAGAGAGAGGGGGGAAGGTTGTCAAGGGGACACAGGCAGGGAAAGGTTTGTCAGGGACTCCCAAAGAGAAAAGGCAACGTCCTAGGAAGAGTGGGACGAATTGATTTCCCCAAAGAAGCCCCGCAGCATTTCCTCCCCAGGCCCTCTCCAGTCCTTCATCTGCCCGGAGGCAGCAGGTGACCTCCGCGCGGGCCCCGGCGGGCGCCTTTGTTCCCGGGACTCTGCAGCCGGCCCCGCCCCTCCCCTTGCACCTGGACCGCGGCCTCCCGAACGCACTGGTCCACCCTTGGCCGGCACGCGGGCTGCGGCGCACGGGCGCACGCCTGGGTAGGCGACCAGCCACGAGCCTCCAAAGCTCCTGTGTTCCCGGTTCACTGTGCCAGCCCCAGAAACCTACTCCCGGGAAGGGCGGGCCGGGGCCAGGAAGCGAGATGACAACAACAAACAAACAAACAAAAAGGGGCGCGCAGTGTGCCACTCTCTGATTTGGGAAGGCACGTTGGTGACCGACACCCCCAAGCAGGAAGACCCTTCCGT
The DNA here is from genome assembly GCF_000151885.1 of Dipodomys ordii. NCBI lineage: Eukaryota > Metazoa > Chordata > Mammalia > Rodentia > Heteromyidae > Dipodomys > Dipodomys ordii. Next base: position 5,627,345 of record NW_012267253.1, on the reverse strand, counting down.
GCCCGCGGTGAGAGCCGGTGCCTTCCAAAGCCCGGCTCTGCCCCCCAGTCCCCGCTTCCTCCCCGCTGAGTTCTAATCCAGTCCCTGCGAGCTTTGCTAATTTAATTGTGTGACGGCCACACCTGAGACGTGTTCCCAGTCGCTCTCTTGAGGACATTTTTTTTCCTTCTTAAAAGGAAGACAAATGAGAATACGAAGGCAGGGAATTAGACATTGAAAGCTTTTTTTTTAAACCATCGCCCCAAATGTCTGAGTCAAGAGGAAGAAAGCTAGAGGGAGGACGTGGTGGGGGAGAGGGGGCAGGGGGTGGGGAGGGAAACGACCTCCGTGTCAGGAATAAAAACACAAGCCAGAAGTAACGGCAGGTCTGGCTCAGCGCGTTTGAAATGTGTATTTAGCCCATGCAAATGAAATACCTTGGGCTTTTGAAGAACGACTTCCCCAAACATCTATTATTCACATTAGCAGGGCAGACAGTTGAGCCACTGTAAGATTTATAGAAACTAAACGACTTCCCATGCTAAAGGTTAATGAAAGTGTAATTTGAATCATGAAATCTTCATGTGTTGGCTCAATTTACAGCGAGGGCTCATTAAAGATGCGGTTGGGTACCGCGGGTGACGTCACAGCGGGCATTTAAATGGGCGGGGCCCGAGCGCTCTGCATGGAATCCTTTAAAAATATAAAAGCCTCACTCCGTCCTTCTCTGTCTCTCCAGCTGTAACAACTTCACCAACTGTCTTGGTTCCACCCCGAGGATTTCACAGAGAGAACACGTTAGAGGGAATCAGGAAGCAGAGAAAAGGTCACAAATAAGCACCTCAGGAACAATGAAAGCTTTTCTCTATGCATCAGTGGGAGAGTTGCTAGAAAAACTGGAAAGGTATTAATCAGAAGTGGCTATAAATCCTCTGGAGTTTTGCTCTTATAAAAACTCCTCAGAGAAAGTCTTGAAGGAAATGCAGGTCAAAGCCCAAAAAAGCTCTTGATCAGAGATTGCTGGAGGAAAATCTTCCCAGACGCCGTTTAATAGGCAGCAATCACCCCAGGAGTGGGGAAGCCAAGTACGCTTGAAACATGGTTGCAATTCCTAATAGGTCTTGTCACACTTAAGGCACTGCAAGCTCCATCCAACGAACAGCTGAAGCTAGCTGGCGATTCATAAAGCCAACAGTTTAAAGTTTATTATGATGAAAGCACTTAATGACAGCCATCGCTAGGGGCCCATCATTTATAAAGCTGTGCTGAGTATTAGACATGTAGCATGACCACCAATTTTATGTCACAATTGCTACCATAAAATGACCTTTGGTGATTTTTGCTGCATGTGGTGGACAGCTCTTCCTTCACATTAGTGCTCTGTGGCTTTCTTTGCAGACTATTATGCTGTCTAAAGCTTATTTGGCACTGTCGTGAGCCTCAACCCTGGTTATTACCCCGAAGGCCTGTCTTAAAAAAAAAAAAAATCTCATGCTCTATTACGCCACTCCAATGATTTACAGTTCTTACCAGCCTTGGGTAGTGTAATATTTTAATGCAAATATGCTTTGCTATTGCATATTTATTTTTAAGTTCCCATGCTTCTGGCTAATAAAATATCTGTGTAATGGAAATACACTGAAATCAGCCTCCTATTCTCTGATAAGACCTTTCTGAATGGGTGGGTACCTTTTCTTGTGGTTGGCTAAAAAAAATCATCAGAAAACAATGTTAATTGAGGTGTGGTTTTTTTTTTTAAGGTCCTATGTGTGTGATAAACCCACCTCAAACCAAAACACCAATTCCTTTTTCCCTGCATCAAGTCCCAATGCGAATTTGCATCTGAGTAACATTATTTAATTACACTTCCATTTGTCATCTTGCTTTGTGTAGTTAGGAAGTGTTTGAATACAAGGCCACTTTACTGTTCCTATGTAAACCACTGCTGAGAAAGTGGCCTGTCCATGCTATACCACCTTGAAATTGTGTATATAATTTTATAAATGATATAAAATCTGCTTCTAGTCCCTGGGGGGAGAAAAAAACAAACCACAAGCATGGCACACTGCAATTTTGGAAGGATTTAAAATATGTGATTTCTGCTGGTACCTACTGTATTGGGTTTTATATAAAGCTTTTTTCAATAAGGTAAATTGTTACATGACAAACTCATCTTCCACCATTATCATCTGCTGTTTGTGTTTAACAACAGGAGTCCTGCTCTAACAAAACTGTTGTAATGGCTGTACAAATTACTCAGCTGAAAGCTTTTCACCAAACAAAACAGTATTAATCAGCAGTTCTTATGAAGGTGCTAATTAAAAACAATTTTCTTCCTCAGTTTGCAATACTAAAGCCATCTTCACTTGCACAGTTTCCAATATACAGCTACTGTATTTGCTCACACTTCAGGCCCTCCATTAACTATTGAATCTCCTATTAGCCATTTTATTACATTTCTGTTTACAAGCTTGTTGACATTCTAAAAGTCACAGTATGATCTGTTTTATCTATTAAAAAATGTATTAATTGAAAAGTCAGGGAGACAAAAAAGGCAAAATACAGACTCCAGATGCACAGACTTCCAGGGCAGGGAACACTGTGAGCATTTAATCCTAGCCCAGGCAGTAGGTAGGCTCTCTGAATGAAATGCAGTCCGAGAATTAAAAAAAAGAAAAAGCATTTCAGGTCTAATGGTTTGTTAAATACCAATGGACGGGGGTCCTTTCTAACTTGGGAATAGTTCGCCCAGGAAATGTGTTTGCCTGTCTGAAATCAGTTTGGTCTTCCATCCACTTTTTTTTTTTTTTTTTCTGGGGCATATACTTAGCATAAGTTTGATGTTCCCTACCATCTGAAGTCAGGAGATTTTGATCTGGGGTAGAGGGTTCTGGGAACTTGTGTACTCCAGTTCAGCTCTGGAGAATCACCTTCCTTATCTGTCTGTGTGTGTGTGTGTGTGTGTGTGTGTGTGACTGTATACTCTGACATCCTCTCCCCATGTGGGCATCTTGCCCCTCCTCCCAGAATCCAATGAAAGGGTCTTGCCAGACAATGCTGCCCAATTGTCTAGCATAGAATGGAAACAAGTCAAATGCTGACTAAGCACAAAGACAAAAATCTATAGAAATTGGGGGTTGAGGGAGGCACCACACCATCTCTATTAAAACAAAAACAAAAACAGAAACACCTAACCCTTAGGAGAAAGTATGTAGCACTTTGGTAGTGGGGAGAAGAGGAAGAAAGAAAAAGAAAAAAAAAAGCAAAACACCATCACCTCCTGCCTATAGCATTAAAACCAGGTTCTTCAACTGTCAAAAGCAGTTAACTAGTTTAGGACAGACACCTGCCTGTTGAAATAGGGCTCCAGAGGGCCACTAATCCTTCCTTTCACTCAGTTAACTGCTGGATCCCCCAAATTGATTCAACAGGTATGCAGTAGTAAATTCAGCCCATACTGGAGCCAAAGGGAAAATCAGCAAGGGGCGGGCAGCTCTTCTCTGAAAACACCCGAGGAACCAGCCAGAAAAGCTTTTATGGCCCCGACAAGTTTTCTGCTGAATACTGAGCACCTAAATTACCCTTCCCTAATGGAAGTTACATTTTCATGCTCAGTCAAAAAGCCAACAAAATACACAATTTATACAAAATAGCACTAGCCTCTCAGGTAGTCTTTTCTAGCACTTTTATCCCAATTCACAGCATATATCTTGCTATAAAATAAATTTCTTATAACCAACTTGCATGTGGTTGTTCATTTCACCACATTAGAACTTTCCATGGGCAATATTAGAAACATTCTTATACCCAACCATATCTACTTAGTGTGACAAAGGAAAATCATGAGTTTTATCAGAAGATAAAAGTATACAAGGAAGAGAAATATCGTAATAATTCTTATGGTTTTTCCAGGCAGGCAAACAGGTTACCTTTTGAAATAAATACATGCATAATTATATAGACAATTATGAAATGGTTGACTTCAATTACAGTTCTATAACCTAATACTGAGTCATTGAAATATAATCCTAAAGTTCAAATGAAATGTAAATGATTAAACTTTTTAGAGTGGCCATATTTTTCCTTCGTAATACCAACATCTATTAAAATTTGAGAAACTAAAAAAAAACTTTTCACTTTTTCATTAACACATGACATTGTTTTCTTACAAACTCTCAAAGAGCCAGGGCTAGAGATATTTCTAAGAAAGGATCCCATAAAGGAACATTTGATAGGAGGGTCTCTAAGGTTTTAGTCACAGATGACTAATGTATTCATCTCTTAATCTCTTTTGGTAGGTATAGCTCAATTCTGACACACTGTTCGCAGATGATTTTCTAAAAAATACATTACTAGTTTACTTTTAAAAATTCAATTTCTCCCAGAGAAAATAAGCACTAGATTTCTATAACCACAACACACAAATGCAAATTGAATTCTTGCCAATTCATGTATTTTCATGAGAGGAAAAAAAGGAAATATTCTCATGGTCCTGCTGTTCTATATTTAAAAATGAAAAAAGAGAAAAGAATAGATCATCTTAGGTGCTACTACAGGGATGGGCTTTCTTTGTTTGATAGATTTAGTTGCAGGTTTTACAGAAGAAATCTTTTTTTTTTCTTTACTGTATTTTCATCAGTATAAATGGAACTACTTATATTGCCTTTTAAAACACTCTAAATTCTAATTTTTAAACAAGAAAATATGAAGCCAGTGTGCAACCTATACAGTCGCCAAAGGAGAGCTGCCACTAGCTGAACTACTCAGCTAAATGGCTGGTTTGCATTGCCCTGGTCTTTATCTAGCACTGAGAATAGACTGCTGTTTTATCCAAAGAGGAATAAATTGCTGTTATTGTGATGTTAGCCCATCACTTGGCATTGCAATTCAAGTTTTTGTGAGAAAGAAATGTATGATCTAACTGCGACTTGACCTATGCCTTCAGAGCTCCATCTAGGTACTCTAATGGAGCAGAAAAAGTGGTGAGTACAAGGACATGCAAACTGATGGCGAAAAATTTGTTTGATGATAAAAGTGAGCAGAGAAGACATTTGAGGCTTGCTATTTTTATGACAGCTAAGTTTGTTTAACATGCAAAATGATGTAACCCCCAACCCCCAGGATCCCCACCTATTGCTTTAATTGCACCACACTGAATGCATGTTTGGCCTCTGTTAAAGATATGAGGATATATAGCTAACTTACCTAATGACATTGCTACTAAAGTGGGCACAGATGATTCCTCACAGATAAATAACTGAATTTCCACAAAGGCATTACAGCATTTCATGGACACAGTAAACAGGACCAACTTGGGTTCCTTGTAGAAAAATCCTTCTTTCTAATCCTAGGTAGCACCCATTAAATCACCCTACACTGGAACCACAACACCTACCAATACATACTTATTTTACATAAGTTAAGTGTGTGATGGAGCTTGTTCTTTTCTTTTAACACCCCCTGGTTGCAATCTAGTTTATCAACCATTTATTCAAAATTTCTCTGGAAAAAAAATAAACAATCCTATTTTGAAAGAGGTCTGGAAAACAACAGCAGTTAGATTTAAGCCTTGATAAAGGCTCACTTTTCATTCATAGTCAGAGCCTAAATGTGCTCTTCTTGTACCTAAACAGATAATAAGCACTCAGCACACTCCCCCTCCTTGACACAGCACACTGAGACTAATCACACATAATTGGAGAGGAGGAGCAGAGGGCTGGCCATGCTATTGTGTCCAGAGGACAAACGGTCAGTTTATGAGGCTTTGGACTGATGTAGTCATTTCTTATACATCTATAGGGAAAAAACATCCTGTTTCAAAGGAAAAAAAAGAGAGAGACAGAGAGACAGACAAAGAGATGACAGATTGACTACAATTAACTAGAGGGCCATCAGAAAGATGTGATTTCTTTTCTTTATTACTTATTATTTAACTGTGTTTGTAGATGAAAAAACAACCATCACCAAAATAGAACAAAGACTCATTTCTTTGAAAAGGTGGTAAGAATCACCAAAAGAAATTCTATTTCAGAGGAAATTATTTTGTCAAATTCAAGTCTCAGACAGGATGCTCACCCATATTTAAAAAAAAAACACAAACAAATGTTTGACACAGGATAGCAAGAAGCAGACTGTGAAAAAGAGAAGGTGAAGATTGCTCAGAAATATTATAGGTGAGGGCAGGTGGGGTCCATAATCCATAAATGGAATGTTAAAAGGGGGTGCCCCAAGTCTTAGGAGCTCAGAGATCTCAGAGAACCAAGATCCTGCTGCATACTATACAAATAATAGATTTCCATTTTTGTGAAAATGTTCCCTGTGCATTTGCTGTTTTCTTCATCTTTTGAGAAGCATAATCTTCTATCCATTTTTGGTTAAAATAAGCAGAAGTGGATAATGAAGGTTTTCTTCATACATGTCTGGGTTTTCCTTTTTCAACTGAAAATAACAACAGAAAAAAAAAAGAAAATAAGGGTTTCAGATTAGGAATTTTTACAGGTAGATATTATGGTTGATTACAATGTGATGACTTTTAGTCTACCTATACAATTCTGAAAAAATTAGCTCTAAGTAGTTATCAGTGACATTGGCATGATAATACTATAGATTAAGATAGGAATCTTTTTTCTTTTCTTTTCTTTTTTTTTTTTTTAGGTGAGAATCGAGTGCTTTTTTTACATAAATACCCAAGCTGCATTTGTGACTGAGGGAAAGCTGGGGATCCTTCACCCTTCCCAGATCAGCCACAGGTTGCAGAGGCTTCTGCTTTCAGTTCTTTTTGACTCCCAATGAGTGCCACAATCTGTAGTAGGTAGGCAGGCGTTTTGATCACTGCTTGGGGACCATGGCAAAACCTGGGCAAGAGACAGTGCTTTGGGTCTGAGATCTTTGAAAGGCACTCCAGGTACTCCTTAGGAGTTTAATAATAATGATGAAGAATTCAAAACTTATTTTCTCCGAAGAGGAGAACATATTCCAACAATTATAGCAGCAACACGTGATACTGTTCAGGTGGAATTCTCAGGACCTTTCTTTGATAAGATTTAAATACCCAACTAGAGTCCTTCAAGAGGCTAGAATAATTTTTATGGTTATATTTAGTTATTCTTCCAAATGGTAATTTCTTCCTTTTAAAAATAGTGTTTTTGAACTTGATGCTATTGAGCCAGTTACTCATTCTTTTTTTTTTTTTTTAACTTCGTCGGATCAGAAATAAACATTTCTGGGCTGGGAATGTGGCTTAGTGGTAGAGTGCCTGCCTAACATGCATGAAGCCCTCCCTGGGGTTTGATTCCTCAGTGCCACATAAACAGAAAAAAAAAAAAAAAAAAAGAAATATTTCTGAGCTGAGAATATACCTTTGTGGTACAGGTCTAGTATGCATGCACCAAGATCTCAGTTTTGACCCCTTATACCACAAGAAAACAAAAACAAACAAAATAAACATATTTATTTTAATTATACATGAAAACCATCCCTTTATTATTTTAACCCAGTCACAATCTCTTAAATCTTTTCAAATATTTCTTCTAGATCACATTCCCTTACAAGAGACATGAGCCCACCTTCTTTTCCTACTGGAGAATGGAAAGCCAATCCCAATCCAGACCACGTTCTAATCCAGTTTGGTGGTGGAAATGACTTCCTTCTGCTTTCTCAGATGTTTGTTTACAGATCATTAGTTGTCTATTTAGAAAGCTCCTTGTGGAATTTGTTGCCACTGAAATAATGACAGTGTTGACCTTAGACACAGGTCCCCTCACTGTCACACTATAGTAATAGCGATTAAATAATAGTAACAGTGATTAAAAATGCAGAGGAAGGGGACTTCACAAACTTCCCAGACCATATCCCCTCAGTGGGATCTACTATAAATACCTTTTAAAGCTAGTTGCTCTAGATATAAAGGGAGCTCACTGAAATATTTTACAGAGTGAAATGGGGGGGCAGTGCTTAGAGGGGACAAGCTAGTTAAGTCTTTCCTCAGGGATTGGGGATAAGGGAAAGTTGATTACTCAGTGTGAGTCAGTTGACCTACTCACTCACAATGCACTAATATACAGAGACTCAAATGAGCTCTTTATAATGTCCCTGAGGTAACATGTGGATAAATAATTCTTCTGTAAATATGGGTTAGAAATCACTTTTAACTTGAATTCTATGCTGACCTCTGGAGGCCAAAGCAGAGGCTTGGTTGCTGAAGGGGGCCAGGGGCCAGCTCTGTCTTGCCGGTGAGCCTCTGTGCAATGAGAGAGAACCCACCACCCCCAAAGGCATCATTACAACCCCACACCGCACCTTCTCTAAATCAAGCCAGTCTGTTATGGGAGAGTACTTGAGCACACACAAAGCTCTTAGGAAATACTCACTTTGATGGGGGAATGTTATGGGGTTTAAGAATAATTTCATGTACCCAGACTGTACTCCTTTGCCTAATTAATAATAGTAGTAATTTTAAGAAATAAAAAAGCACCTTGGGGGAAAAAACGAACAAAAAGCAAATTGTGAGTAAAACGATTTTTCAATTTCATAGGTTAAAACAGGGTCTTTGAGGACTGAACTAAATTATATAGCTGCTATTAGTAGCATTATGCTTTACTTCATAATTGGATGTAACACGCTCAGCCTTACTACGGTGGAGCAGCAGCAGCAGGAGTGAAGTTCAGACTGTTTACCCTTTACAGTATCCACAATTATCAACAGCACACCACACAGATTACAAGCACCAGCCACTTGTAATGTGGCATTTTGAATAGATAAGCAGAAGTGCAATATGGCCGTGCTTTATACACAATGCACCGACTTCACAGTCAAGCTCAAGCCTATTTTCGTGACTTAGTACGAAAATATAGAAAAGAAACAGTCTTGTGGCTTTGCAAAAGTTTTCTTTTTTTAACTAAAAACCCACAGCTTGTAAAATTCTGTTTGGAAAGAATATTTGCATGAATGAGGATATTTTTATCAACGCATTTCGAGCCAGCTGTAATCTCTAAATCGTGTCACTCTACTTGGGTAAACCATTTGCTATCTGAACATCTCCTATGGGTTTTGAACGTCACCATAGGGCAGTACAGTGTGATTCCTAGCCTGGAGGTGAACAAGAGGCTTGGGGAGGAGAGGGAAGTTATTTTATTTCCCTTTCTTCCTATTCCCTGACCGAAGAGAAAGGCAATATTTAAAAAAACCTACTACACCTTGGGCTGCCTTGGTCCCTTAGCCTGCCGGCTGCTTGGTGTAGGCACAGTTTAACAAAAGCTCTGGCAGAAAAGTGCAGAATGGTACCGTTTTGATTACAGGCTTGCTTTTGAACGGAAATAAAATTTCACAGTTAACAATGAGAGGTGAAAAGTTTAAGAGGCAAAGCTGTTTCTCCTGATCACTGACTGTTAATCAGCTTCATGGGTGGTTGCCTAAATCTGTAGATTTTTTTTTTTACCTTGCACTACTGCCAAGATTGTAACTAATTTTTCCCCCTCCCCTGTTGTAAGAGGAGGGGTGAAAAACTCGGCATAGAAGGCAGCTGTGTATGAGTGACGCGAGGCACTAATGCAGAGGGCAAAATTAAAATTCATGAATCTCTTCACAACCATTTGTGTAACAAGATTAAGACAGGACAGCGGAAAAGAGCGGCATTATCAGGCGTCTTACAGTCCTCCAGCTGGTTACGCTCTATTCCAACACAGTAGGGCTAAGAGGATAACGCAGCCTGAAGGAAAACGCAGCTCCTCCATTGGGGAGCAGGCGCGTCGCAGGGCCGATGGGTGGGAGCTCTGGCCAGAGATGGAGAAGGAAGAAAGCTGATTGCCGCTCAAGATGGAAAACTTCTAAGCCCTGCCTATTAGCACGCGGCCAACAAAAGCCACCGGGGAGGAGATTCCCGGCAGTGGCGCCTGCCCCCTCCACGTCCTGGAGTCTAAGAGGAGACAGGGTGCTGCCCTCAGTAGTCCCTGACCATCGCGCCCTGCCCAAGGACACTTGGGTTTGGAGAGGAGCGGGGGACTCCTGACTCCCTCCAGCGTGTACCCCACCCAGGCTCTGGGCCAGACCTTGTCCTTACACAGGACGGCTAGAGAGAGATGGAGCTGGGTACCTGCAGCTACAGTCAGGATGTCAAACCAGCTGAAAGAGCTCTCATCGTTAATAATAAGAGCAGCAATAACAACGAAGATCTTCTCTATACATCATAGGTGCGGACTTCTATCTTTTACCAAGGGCATTCTAATTCTGCAGAGTATTTCCTAGGTTCTACTTCCTGCAAAACAAACAAGTTTTACTCCCTGTGTCAGGAAGGAAGAGAGCTATTTCTTAGGCCATTATCAGCAAGGTGTGGAATTTGACTTGTAAGCAATTATCAAGAGGAAAATGAAGGCCACTGGTTATTTATGGAAATTAGTTGATTATTTTTTTTGTGGGACCAATCAGGCAGTGATGATTTATGGAGTACTAACAGGCATGGTGTAGAAGAGGTGTGTTTGCATTTGAGGGTTGTGTAGTACTGAGCAAAGTACTAGTCTTACAGCACTGGAAATAAAAAGAGGAGGCTGCTATCCACTAGGGAGTTATACTCAAGTACTACACAAAAGAGAGTTGGCACCAAGGACTTCAAGGCTTTATGTGACCTAACACACTTGAGATGTTTTAGGGAGGAGGAGACAAAGGGTCTCTGGGGCAAAGCTGAACACCCCCACTGCTGGAAAGACTCTCACCTTTGCTCTCCTAAGCTGTCAATGGGAAACTGAAAGTGCTTGTTGTTCTAGGGTGCAAGTGAATGCAATGACACTGAAGCTGCCATCATCTGATCTTTGTAGATCCTTTTGGGTGGAGGAGCCCAGGGGGTCAGGAGAGACCCTTTCTCCACCAGGTAAAGTCCTCAGAGGTACTGTTTTGTTGTCCCCTCCCCCACCTGGAGAGGGATGGAAAGGGGAAAACCTCTCTCTGGAGGAGCAGGTAAGATCTGAATAACATGCCCTTGTGTTCTCATTTTCTGATTGTGAGTCATGTGCTTCATTCTACCAGTGAGAGGCTATGATTTAACTCTTTCAGTATGCAAAGCTTTTCCCCTACCTTTCCCCTGCTCTGGGCTAAGCAGAGCCAGCCCTAAAGAACCAAAGCAGTGAATCCATTTCTAGAACAGGAGACTTCTGTTTTGCTTTGGAGATCAGATGAATTTTATATATACATTTTCAAAAACCCACTTCTACATTAGAGTATAGTCGTGAATAATAATTAACAATTCTCATTGTCCCAGGAGAAGATTAAGGTCAAGCTTTAAGTCAGTTTATGCAGTCACAGTTTATGAAAGCACAACTAGTCCAAGTCTCTTGCCAAGGTCAAAGCAGCTCAGCAAAGGGACATTTCTGTAAGGCACAAAATTGCACAAGAAAATTTGGTAAACCAGTCACTGTGACACGTTACTAGAAAACATGAGGATCTTAAAAAGTTTTCAGTGGAATACTTGCCTCTCAGTGTCCTATATTGCCCTATACCCATAAATAATAAAAAGGCTGATAACATTGCTTTATGTAAGCAGGCTTAGAAATCACTCTCTGATAAGTGCTTTTGACCTAAATCTTGTAGCGCCTCGATCTGACATATAACCCCACAACTGTGAAATTGAACAGTCTCAAACTGCCCACTGACCCAGCCATAAAGCAAGCAGAGATAAAGATTTTCAGTCCAACATGATACAATTAGACACTCACCTTCTATTTATTTCAGTGCAGCTAAGCATTTAACCTACTTAAAAGCCGAAGGTTTTTCATTAAAATACAAATGCATGTTTATCATTCATTCTATGTCACCTCCTTTTGCATTTTACAAATTAGTCTATTATGAATGAAAAGATTAGTTTGTTTCAGAGAAAGAGGTAAACAGGAATGGTTTCTGTAAAATCCTTCTAGACACACAAAGATAAAAGATGGCTTTACCACACAAAATAATCAGATACAAATAGCTATTCAGAAGCAACATACCTAAGGAACACTTTAATCAAATATTTAAGTTACCTGCCAAAAAGACCATGATCTCTTAAAAATGCAATGCGGATTAAAGTGTTATCTAACACATGCAGAAAACTAACCTTGGAGTGGAAGTTTGAAATGTGTTCATCATAATTTTCATGTCTTTGGATAGAGAAACCAGCTTTTTCAGCTAGATTGCAAAACTGGTTTAAAGTATTCCCTCGGCGTGGAGCAAATACCATTGCTTTCCCCTAGAACGTTAAAAGAGAAATTCACACATTTTAAAACTGGAAGGCAATCAAACATAGCAGACATTGGTCAAAGCATTTAATGTATGGCTTTGGGATAGAAAAACTCGATTGTTTTGGAGACATCTATGCAGGATGCACATTCACAGTGAGACTAATTTCCAAGATAGATATACATCAAATAAGGAAATATACATGTGTGTGTGTGTGTGTGTGTGTTTTAAGATCATCCTAGTTTGATCTGGAATTCTCTATGGCAATGCAGGCTGTCCTTGAACTGAGGACCCATTCCGGGCTTTATCCTAGTTTCTTATGAAATGTGGTACTCCATTCACACCTACCATCCATTTATTGAGCATCTTGGATGTATCAGACAGGAGGCTAGACGTCCATGTATACATCATCTCCTTCCGTCTCCAACCTGCCCCATGTTGCAGGTATTAGGTCTATTTTACAGGATGCTCAGAAAGGCTGCATAATTTGGCAAAGGTGATCAGAAACTCATTCACTTGACCATGTGATGCTCCTTCTCTCCACTCCATTGTCTCCTTATTGGTAGCAGTGATGACAATGATAACGGCAGCTACCATTGTGCTAGGCCCTTCGCAAACCCTCTCTCAAATCCCTTCCACAATCTTCTCTAAAATCTCATACAGTAGACATTGCATTTTTCCAGATGATTAAACAAGCAGAGAAGGGTTTGGAGAACGTAAGGAGGAAATGTGGAACAAAGAGGATACTGAACTTTTAAAGAGAATGTTCACCGTTACACAGCTGGATCACCTCATGACAATCAGAAAGCAAATCACCAAACTGCTGAGCTAGAGGGACTTCGGCAATGATGCAGTCCAACCTCCACATTTTGAATGGAGGAACCCTAAGTCCTCAGAGCTGACCAGCTGAGTCTTCTCATCCATCCAACGGGAAGAACAAAGCCTAACTGGTCTTTTTCCCTCCAGCAAATTGTAAGGATCAAATGAGCTGGTGAATGTGAAAAATAATTTGAAAAGAAAGCTATCCTCATGTAAGATTAGAAAAATCTATATCACCCAACTGTGCTACCTCTTCCTCCCTTGTTTACCTGCAAGAAAATAGGCTTATACACTGTGAAGGACAGCAATGTCATGCTATGTTTACATGGACAGGTAAACACTCAGGCACATAATTGTAGCAGTATTAATCATGCCACTATACTTAAGGTTCTGTCTGTTTTTCCAGTATTAATTGGTATTTTCTGGCAGTTTTCTAACTTAGTGGCAAAAATTCATTTCTATGTGAAATTAGATAAAATACATGGTCTCCTCCATTTCTTTCTTTCCCTCCTTCTCTCCCTCTCTCCGTGTGTGTGTGTGTGTGTGTGTGTGTGTGTGTGTGTGTGTGTCTGTCTGTCTCTCTCAGAAGGAATGATCAGTAGGTCATTTTTAAAAAATCAATTCTAAGAATTGCCATTCTGGATTTCTGAATAATGAAGTTATTTCATTTTAAAGTCACCTACAAATATTGTCTTACAATTTCAAATGAAGCGTTCCCTGACACTTGAACTTAAGTGCCTGGGCATTGTCCCTGAGCTTTTGTGCTCAAAGCTAGTGCTCTACCACTTGAGCCAGGGCTCCTTTTCTGGCTTTATGGTAGTTAACTGGAGATAGGTCTCATGGACTTTCTTGCCCATGCTGGTTTCAAACTGCGATCCTCAGATCTCAGCCTCCAGAGTTGCTAGGATTATGGGTATAAGACACCAGTACCCAGTAAGGAGTTAATTTTTTTTGGAGGGGGGGGCGGTCTGGGCCTGGGCACTGTCCTTCAGCTCTTCAGCTCAAGGCTAGCCACTCTACCACTTGAACGACAGCGCCACTTCTGGCTTTTTTCTGCTTATGTGGTGCTGAGGAATCGAACAAGCATTCTACCACTGAGCCACCTTCCCAGCCCGAGAGTTAATTTTTTACTAGCTATTATCTGAGCTATAAAGCATACTGTTAGAGGATCACAGATTGCTTTCATCTGATGTTTCACAAAGCTGATGCTCCTCACATCCAACCTACGTGAGGGCTGGGGGTGAGCAGTAAGGCGTAAGCTTATGTGTTCTACCCAAATGTTTCCTACATTAGAGCTCAGTTCATATGTCCTTCCTTAACCAATATATCTAGAACAGAAGCTTCCTTCTTCCAAAACTCTCTGCTTCCTTGAACACTGAAGCTTTATTTTTGTTCTTAGCACTTGTCACCTCAGACATATATCATATCCTTATTTGTTATTGACTGTCTCCTCTGGCTGGAATTCACGCTCCATGCAAGTTGGATCTAATGATGCTTTATTTAGTGCATTTGCTCAGCACTTCGTATAAAGTAGGCACTCAGTCAATATTTGCTGAGAAAAATCTAAACTAAATCCAGATGGTGAATAAGCTGAAAAATGCATGGGAACTTGGGAACTCAAAGGCCACATTCTTTTGAAAAGATTTTTCTCCAAGAAGTTGTTAGTCCGTGCTATGGTGGGTATCAGAGGGCAGTAGTCTATGCCAGTCCTGTACCCATGATAAAGAAGGGAGAGCAGTTATTTTCATCTCCAATTACTCAGTTATGAATTTTAAATTGTTTCCTTTTATATTTAGGCGAATACAGACATTTTGGAGATGTGGAATAATATTTAGAAGGGAAAATAATACATGTTCATTCCATAAACATTTGCTGAGTCCTGCTGAGTGCCAGCCTCTGTCCTACCCTGCAGTGAAGGGGTTTAGAACCCCTTCTCTCTCCAGTATTCTGGGGAAGCAGGGTACTTCATCTGGGGAGCAGTACAACTAGAGGAATATGCCTTATGATTCAGGCTGCAAACAAGAAAGACAATATAGATTTCAAATTAGCCCATCACTTGAGAAAAGTTATTTTCAATTTACCATAGCACAATTTTCTAAGCACTCAGTCACATAATCACGTTAAAAGTCAGGATGAATACTCAATTGAATGTAAGATTTTGACGGATGTGCAGAAATTTGAGGGAATTCATTTATCCCTGGGGAAAAGATAAAGAAGTTCCACTAAATAACAATAGACTTGTTTATATTGTGAGCGCCGTCGTTGTTATTTTGCTAGACTACCCTATATTCATATATTAAAGGCTGTGTACTTCTGGGAAAAAATAAGTATACTTCAGATTTATTTTAAAAGGAATGTGCTATGTCAATGAAATGCTTTTATTTCTTTTTCATCTCCAGGCAACTGATTATTAAGCACTGATTACACGGTTAAGCTTAGGCTTATTTTCTGTTTCTCTACCTGGTTTCTGAGATGCTGCCTTCCTCTGCTGCCTCTCCTCTTTTTCTCTCATTTTTCTCCGTCTACTTTCCTGGCTTTTTTCATTCATTTACTTCTCAATTGCCAGTGGCTCTGCTTAATTTTTCTTTATGTTGTACATAATGTTAAGCTATTGTACTGAGCCCATGGTTTCAACTATCACTTATATATTAGTGCCTCTCAAGTATTTAATTATAGCATTCACTATTGCCAAGGGCTCACACCCTTATTTCCATGTGTCATTTTTTTTTTTTTTTTGGCCGGTCTTGAGTCTTGAACTCAGGGCCTAGATGCTGTCCCTGAGCCTCTTTGTGCTTAAGCCTACTACTCTACCACTTGAGCCAGAGCACCACTTCTGGCTTTTTCTGAGGATTTTATTGAAGATAGGAGTCTCATGGTTTTTCCTGCCCAGGCTGACTTTGAACTGCGATACTCAGATATCAGTCTCCTGAGCAGCTAGGATTATAGGTGTAAGCCATTGGCACTGGGCTTCCATGTACCTTTTTATCTCTGCATGTGGATATTCTGATTAACTCATTCAATCTAAAATGGAGCTCATTATCTTTGACCCCGAACCTTGCCATTCTCAGAGAACTACCCGTCAAACCAAACCTCACAGCCACACTGAGCTGAGTATCTGCTAGATACTAAGTACTTCCACATTCATTACCCTTAAGTGAATCTGGATCCCTGGGAATCATGCTATTGTCTCCCCAGACTTCAGTGCCGCATCTTATCACCTGCATTGATTTTAGATGCCTCAGATAGTTCTCCAGGTGTATTCCGCATTGGTTCAAGGGTGACCTAGAGCGTGCACGAGACCTATTTAAAACTCCTCCTTTTCCTAGGAATTCAATCAAGGGCCTTGTGAATGGTTAAGTGTGCACTCTACTACAGAACTACATCTCTACTTTTATCTCCTTAATTGAGGTGCTAGCTAAACATTTTGTAACCAAAGGGTTTCTGCCACAAGGCTTAGAAACCATGTTGACGGGGCTGACCTCCTTGGGGATGGCAAGCAAGCCCCAGATGACCTGAGCCATGTCTACAGCAACATCTCCATGTCCTGCTGCTTTCCATTCTCACTGTAGGATCTAGTCCCAATGGAATCATTGCAGTCCTCCTGTATCTCCTGTATCTCTCTCTCTTTCTATGTGTTTCTCACCTGACCCACAATGCCTTTCCTACCTCTAATTCTTTGCCTGGTGAACTCTTTCTCATTCCTCAGCAACCAGCTAGAAAACCTCTGACCTCCCGATGCCTCTGCTGGTCTCCTTCTCCAGATGAGTCACATCCACTCCCTGCGGCATGCATTGCACCTCTGCTCTGCCCTTCACTGGTGGCAAACTGCTCACTTCACTCACAGTGTCTCTCACTGGAGGGTGAGCTCCCTCAGGGCAGGATTATGTTGATTGTATTCTATCCTTAGGTCCTCCCCGTGTCTAGCATCTGAGAGGCATTCAACACACACTTGTTCAATGAATCTCTCAGTGACTAGCTATTCTTCATCTTGTTTATTAACTATGAAATGGATAGTTCCAGGTAGACCTTGGTCCATACTGAACCCCGGAGGAGACTTGCTACTTTCATGTTCTCACTTACTCCAATGTAGCATCTTTTCTGTGACTAGAGTGACCTTTCTAGAACACTGGAGCACACCATTGGTCATAAACTTTCAATGGCTTCCACACAACAAAGTCCAGTTTCTTCACCATAATTTTCTTAGCTTTTCATAACATGGTAAATATCCTCAAACCAGATCTTTCCCTTTATCTCCTGACCCTTCTTTTTTTGGTATATATTTTTTATTGTAAGAATTCTGTACAGAGAGGTTACAGTTCCATGAGTAAGGTAATGAGTCCATTTCCTATCAAGCATCGTTGCCTCCTCCTTTGTTTTTTTCTCTACCATCCTTTTGCTCGCCTTCCCAATTCCTCCCTCCCCTCCTGACCCTTCTTAACCCTAAGCCCCATACTAGATGGACAGGGCAAACTTCCTGTGGCCCCAAATACATTATGTTTTTCATATTCCATGTGGGAGCATGACTGTTCCCTCCACCAGGAATGCTACTGTTTGTCCCCTTCCTCTGAGACTTAAAATGCCCTTCTGACAACCCAAGGCTAAGTGGACACAATTACCTTTTAGCAAATATTCTGGGGGTACTTACTCACTCTCTGGGCTTTCTCTTGGCCAACTACCACCAGGTTGCATTGTAAAGCCTGGTAGCTCCTGTATTAACTGTTCTGCTATACTGTGAGTCTCATGGTACTCACCATTCACATTCACATCCCTTCCACAGCTCCTCAGCACAATGCTAGGCAGGCAGAGGGGCTTCATAAATACGTGGTGAACCAAAATTGAGTCGAAATCCTTGAACGTCTCTTATTCTATCAAAGGTATAAATTCGAAAGACTCATAAAACAAGTACCAACAGCTTCGGGCTGTATTTTGTGCCATCCCCTGTGTTTCCACCTGTGGGTATGGTATGTCTCCACAACCACATTAGCAGTTCCTGTGGGCAGAAGCTACCTCAGGTCTATGTCCTCTGTAGGGAAGACAGCTTATGTATGCAGATTCTGCACTTGGCAAGGGCCTTAGGCAAAGACTTCTTAGTTGTAGGCTCTTGTTCTGGAGGTCTTAAAACCATCTAGGGGTTGTAACAATAGAACCTATTGCTATAATCGATGTTTCCAGTGCACTACTCCTACAGGCTGGTGAGCCAGGGGTGGCTGAAGACAGCATTTTTTTTTTCAAGAGCAGATGAGGACTTGCAGGTACCCAAGTATCTTTTTTTTTTTTTTATTTTATACTGACATCAAATATAGTGAGAGCAGGGGTTATACTGTGGGGGAGGGACATACAAAGCAACAAAGAGATAATCTTATAAATGCGTTAGAAACACATGCATGAAAGAACAAAGATCTTTTCCCACTATTTCAGACAATCAAATTAAGCCCACCTACACAAGGCAGTTTCCCTGAGATAAGAACAGCAGAGGTTTGTACAGATGTGGGCAGAGAGGGTTAAAACTACCATTGTTTTTGCCAGTGCAGTCATCTCCCTCTCTTACTGCTCAGTCCATAATGAAAGTGTCCTCTTTATCTAGGTAGGCAGTCCTAAGGACAATAGAGAGCTGCCCAGGTATTCAGGACATGTTTGGGGGTGGGGTGGGGGGTGGTGTTGGAGACACAGCAGGCCTGGGTATGTGTAGAAATCCCCAAAGTCCAGGTCAAGAAAATAGCATCCTTCCTGCCTGCCATTATTTCTCCAAGGAGAACACTTGGAGAGAAGTTTCCATATCCTGTGTTTACCATGGTCAGGAGTCTTTGCAGTTTTTCTGTAAGGTAACAAGTACAAATCTTGGACAGATATTCATAGCCAGTCATGGACACTACAGTGATGGGCTTGTTCACTTGCTATTTACAAGTGAGAAACTGAGGCTTTCAGAGCATGAGTGCAGTGAAAGGCAGAGGCCAAGTCACAGCCCAAGAAACCTCTCTGCAATAGGACGTAAGATCTCAGAATTTGTAGAGCCTTGTTAGAGCTAAGATGGACTCCCTCCTCACTTTCTCTTTCTTGAAGAAAACAGGGGCAAAATGAGAGGTGCTAGGGTCTATTTGTACTAAACTAGCCCTGCAATTCAACTTCCTATCAGGCAGACTAGCACCCCTTAGGACAAGTGTCTCATTTCTGAACTTTACAAGTTGGTATATCAATAGGAAAGCACTCATCAATAGATGAGCATCTCCTGTGTACCTCACACTGCCAGAAGTTTACATATATAAATATTTTCCAGTAGCCCACAGGCAGTAGTCCTGGTCGTTTTTGTTTGTTTTTTGTTTTTGTTTTCCCTCCTTAAGTAGCTCAGGCTCATCTCAAACTCATGATTTCACGCTTCAGCCCTGAAGTACTGTGATATATAGCACCATACCTGCTTAGTCCTACCTTTTTACAGGTAAAGACACTCAGGGTCCAGGTTGTTAGTAAGTGTAGACTTGGGTTTTGTATGCAGACAGTAGTCTTTCTAGCCATCACACTTTACCTCCTAGAGCATAAATGAGTCCAGTCAATGGCAGAGGGCAGATTAGAGCCTAAGTTCTCTGCCATTAGAGTCCAAATCACAATGGGGTCATTCTGTGAACATGAAGCATTTGGCTACAGTATGGTTCTTGCTCAGGATCTGGAGAACCTGTAGTATCCTGCAATCACCTAGCATTCAGGATCTACCACTCATGTTGTCTGGTGAGCCACTGTGGTACCTTCAGTTTTTGGCCATAAAACCATCAGCTCAAGAGATACATATAAAGAACATTAAAACCAGCTCTAATTATAATGTAGTAAAACCTTGACTATGATCTTGGTCTTGAACTGTGATTGCCACAACTTGTCTACTTACTGGAGGAAGTCCTTTGAACATAGACTTGTGAACCCTGAGCACTTAAGAGGAGAGTCCAGTTCTGTGGGAACCCTTATGGCCCACCGTGCAAGATATAGGACTTTTAGACTGTGTATGGCAAAGTCTATGTGACCCTACTATGGTGGAACTGGGTGGAGGTCCAGGGGCACAAGCTCTCTACCTCCCCAGACTTCCTACAAGGATGAAATTCCAGGTGGTATTTTCAGTAAGCCCATGTGCTTTCCACAACTCAGATCCCCCCTCTAATGGTGGCTCTCTTGCACTTCTAGGGCAGATACTTGGGCATGGATCATCCCATGAAGGGCCCAAGGAGGCCTCCTGCTGCTCCCATTGCTGGGGGAGGGGGTGGTAGCTCTACTTCACTCCCCCAGTTCCTCATAGAGAAGGAGGATCACCTGCTGCAGGGCCCTGCCTTCAGGGTTCAGGGTGCGTACTGGCTGTCAGTGTGATGGCTGCTCTCCTAGCTCAGAGACGGCTACTGTGTGGAGCCACACTTGAGACAGGGAGAACATGGTTCAGGGTTTAAGAGAGGGCATGGAAGAGCTGTTAGAGATTCCAGTCCAATCTGCATTTAGTTCTATTCATAGCTTGGGCAGTTTTCTATTGTAAATCATGTGAATGATTCACAATAGATCCTAAGTAAATCATGCAAATCTGCTGCAAAATGGAGTATTTGCTACAAATAGGTTTTGAAGGGGTGTTGGTGATGAGTGAAGTACTGTTTGTGTAGCGTGAGATCTGGGAGTCCTTGAAAGCATTGTATTTATAGATAAGACATTTTCATAGAGGCCTTTGCATCCAACAATCTCCATGTACACCGTGAGACTCTTGGTCTTGCAAATGCTTGCAAGAATCACCCAAGGATAATGAGGGAGATGAAGAGGCCCAGAAGAGGCTCTACCTACTCTGACCCTTACCTTGGGCAGCCTCCTCGACTGTGGCAGCAGCTGATGGTAGCCTGGCACATGCTCCTCCCTTGCCTTGAGACCTACTACCCATGTCTCAGGGAGAACTAAGGTGGACAGTTTAATTGCACTGATTGCCACTGCGAAGCTGGGGTTATTCCTCTGAAAGGCCTATTTAAAGTTCCTAAGCTATATAGAGATAACAAAATAAAAAGCAATAGTGTAAGGCACAGGATGATTATCAAATTGCTCTGGGACCCTTCAATGTGAAATAGATATAAAGGAAACATTGAAAGGCATTAGTGTATAAGTCTACTGAAGTCAGAAGCCTAGAGTCTTTTACAAAAATATTTTTAGAAACAAAACTTTAGAAACAAAACACACTCACAATCTCTCTCTCACACACATACACATATATACACACATGCACACTGCAGTCATCTCAGATAAATGTAGAGTTACTATCTTAGATTACATTAATATTGTTAACCTATTTTAGATTCCTGTGGCACAGCAAGAGTCTTATATACTTATAAGATTTTTTTAAATGCATGAGCTTTAAACTCATTTCCTTACTTTAAATAGATGTATATTAACTCTCCGTTTAGGCTGCAGGACCTCCTAGCTTAGTATAACAGCCCAACAAAATAAGAGTGGATACAAACTCTGTAATTTACTCACAGGCATAAATGGATATATAAATGTAAAAATGTGCACAATATTTTATGCCATGCTTGGTTTCATTGTGACCTAATGTTTATAATATGTAAATAATGGCTTCCTTTTAAAGCAAAGAACTTTTAATATACAGATTCATCTGAAAGTCCTTTTTCTTTACCATGAACAGAAATAAAAAGAAGAAAGTATTCTTTTGCAGTAAATAAATACCCAATGACAAAGGTTACCATTGAAGGGATTAAAAATGACAGAAGTCAACAGAAAACTTTCAATATCATACTTCCACTTTAATATGAAGATATTGTTATCAAAGGAAAAGACTCAAGAAATTCTTTGATAAAAATAATCTCACACTATCTTTGAAGCAGTTTCATTTATTTTACTACCCACTGTGTTTCTTATCAGAAGGCCAAGGGTAAGAAGTTTCCTAGTTATGATTATGAAAGAATCTGATAGATCAGAAGACCCAATTGAAGTTGGACATAATAAGTATTAAAGTATTACATGACATTAATCCTGCCATTCCATTACTCTCTCCATCTTTGTGCACAGACTAATTATTCTGTAGCCAGTATTCAGGAGAAAATAGAGACATACTTACTGTGGAATGGAGTAATCTCTTTACTGCATCAACAAGACTGGCTCTGTACTGGTCCAGAAAGAGGCTGACATTGAGAAGAGAGAAGAATCCAGATTAAACTGGGTCTACAAGTTTAATGACACTAATAGTACTACATACAAAGCTAATTACACATGTTTACTCAACACTAAAAAAAGCGATTGTTTCCCTCCACTGGAGTGTTCTCACTGGTGAAAGATGATTAATAAAGATGATACATGTCAGTGTTATCCAGCTAAGTCTAAGCCCTCAACATGCTATAACCAGAATTCACACATGACTAGATAATAGGTTCATATTTACAAATTTCTAAGCTGCTCTTTGGTGGACATGGAACACTCTATTGCCTTCATTAGAGCCCAGTCTTCCCTAGAGTTACCCACCTGGGGTGCTGTTGAGGCTGCCTTCTAAAAAGAAAGCACCAACCCACCTAGAAAGGTGTCAGCCAATAATGTATGCCTCCCCGCTCCCCCAGTCACTAGTAAAAGCACTGAGGTAAGACTCAACCAGTGACCAAGGAGTGAACAGCTCCTGAACTATGGCATAGGTTTTCTCCTCTGACCTTCATATTGATTCTTTTTCACTCACTTTGACTTTTCTTTATTCTCTAGTCTCTCCAGCATTTCTGTTGCTCTGTTGTCCCTGCGGTTGGCTCAGTATACTTGTCTTCACCAGGCCTTGTGTTGGAAGTTTAGAACACAAGTTTCTTCACCTGGTCTTCCAGGTTCACTGACTCAAGGTCAGGTTACTTGGCAGGTGATGACAAGTTAGTTAACTTAGCCATATCCAGTGTTATGGTTTTCACATCTCTCTCCAAATTCACATGATGGAAACTCAATTCATCATGCAATAGTGTTGGGAAGGCAGGAGTTTGACCCTGTTTTGCCCTCTGGTCTTCTCTCGTGTGAGGCATAGGGATCCTTCGACCTTCAAGGGACTATCTTGGAGGAAAAGCCCAGGCTCTTGCCAGACACCACATGTGCCGGCATCTTAATTCTGTTGTTTATAAATTATCCAGTTTCTACATTCTGTTATAATGGCACAAAATGGACTAAGACACTAGAGACGTTTACGGGGAATTTCCAGGGGATGCAGTTGAGCAGGGAGGGGTGAAAGTACCCAATACTGAAGGCACACAGTAAAAAGCTGGCTTCCAACATGTGATTCTTACAGCATCTGGAGAATGGTACAGCACAGCTAGCAAGAGAAGATGAAGCTGCCAGGATGTCAACAATATCCACTGGTGAGGACCATATTTTTCTTTTCTTTGCTGGTCCTGGGGCTTGAACCCTGGGCCTGGGAGCGGTCCCTGAGCTCCAGACTAGTGTGCTACAAGTTGAGCCACAGCACCACTTCTGGCTTTTTCTGAATAGTTTATTGGAGATAAGAGTCTCATGGACTTTCCTGCCTGGGCAGGCTTCAAACCATGATCCTCAGATCTCAGCCTCTTGAGTAGCTCAGATTACAGGTGTAAGCCACTGGCATCTGGCGGGATCACTATTTTCTGAACCCCAAACTGGGATCCATGGCCTGACAAACTCTAGCGTAGTCTTTGAAAATCCTGGAATGTCCAGGATGTTTGCTGCCAGCATCATGGATTTCCCACTGTATGTACAGCATTGAAAATCAGTAAAGAGTTAGGCAAGAAAGAGGCTCTAGTCTGTCCTTATGGGAGTTACACTCTCCCAGGGAAATGAGTCAGACATAAGAACATATCAACTAAATACAAATGCCAGAGGCACACACATCTTTTTTTTTTTTCAAAAAAAATTTTTTTTTTTGGGTCCGGTCGTGGGGCCTGAACTCTGGGCCTGGGCGCTGCCCCTCAGCTCTTCAGCTCAAGGCTAGCGCTCTA